>NW_026099765.1:0-5434 GCF_025091365.1 Daktulosphaira vitifoliae | reverse complement strand
TTTTATAATTTATCTTAATGGTTTATTACGCTATAGATTGCTTGTGGTTCGAAAGCTTAGATTAAAATGTACTTACCTTTTATCCTATATCACGTAGTATATTTTAAGTAGTTCAACGTTGATTCTTAATATTAAATGCACTGAGTATACGTTTCACACTACGTTTTTTATAGTCTATATAATTATTTACGAAAAACGATTCAAATTTTAAATAATAAGACTTCATTACACAAAATCTATGACTGATTTTATATGTAAAAGATTCTAAACGCTATATTTTTTATAAGAAATATAACTTTATAATCTGTTCTTATTTATTTGTTTATTTTTATTGAATAAGTATTTTTTTGAGAGATCGACACCAATATTTCTTAAATCTTCCTCTGATCTGGTCAAAACAAGATTCTAAAATATTTAAAATTTTTATCAAAACGATATTGTGGTGGACAATGTGTCCCGGTGGTGACGCCTTGAATGGATACGGCACAATAATCACCAAGACAAATATTAATCACTAAAAATATGTTGCATACACATCGGTCAAAAGTGCTGTCGAGAAATTGTGTTGTGATTATTTATGCTATCGTTGTGCTATACCGATTTGTTGTCGGTGTTCTCTTTATGTCTGCATTGTCGCCGCCATCTTAGCGCATTTTAGCTATAAAATATAAATCTATGTAAGCTAGTAGTAGTTTTGTATTTGTTTTATTGTAAAAGTAAAATATCACCTTTGCGTTTGTCGCACCCTTGTACGCTCAGTAAATCACTATTGGATCTATATATTTTCTGAGTACTGTGATGTATATATATCTATATATACATCACATATAGATATATCATATAGATATATGTATATATATCTATATATACATCACAGTACCGTTCACAGCATATTGTACACGTTGGTCAGCTACTTGTATTCAACTTCAATTGATCCTCTCAATATTTAATATTATCATTAGCCGTTTCATCAGTTAGCCCATAAGATGCTTGTTTGTCTTCTTTTTAAGACTAACTCACATTTATTATTTGTTTATATCAGCGCCATTGTGGCATTAGTATTAAGTGTGTTCCTTATCTACATTGGTGTATAGATTTTATGAGTCATGTATAATAAATTTAATTGTTATAATTATTTATTTTAAAATTCATTCATAGAGTCCCTCACCTTAATCCTTTTCTTCGACATAANCATACAGTCCCTTACCTTAATCCTTTTCTTCGACATAGTCTGACTTAAGACAAATTAAAACAACTAACGTTAACGAACCTGCGTGAATACCACCGGGCGCTGCGTTTATTCAAAATAAATATTTAAAGTTAGGATGGATATATTATTAAAACAGAATAATTTGAAAAGAAAATTCAAATGTTTAAAATAATTAATTGACGTTTAATTTTATAATAAAAAAAAATAAATAAAACATCATTTAATAAACAAACTTAAATTAAAAGATTTGCCAATCAAAATTCACTTTAAAATCTTTCTTTTAAATAAAAATTGCATACTATGATATTTTATTTTTATAATATGTTTTATATCATCATATTATACTAAATACTTGATGAAAATATTAATTTGCAACCTGAAAATTGGAGTAAAAAAATTAGAGACAATTTTATTCGTAGTATTAACTAACATACTTAGAACAAAGAAATTAATTTAATTATGTATTGAAAAACTTGATTGAAAAATACTAAGCCATTAAATATTAATTAAATATTTTCACTTCGTAAAAAGATTCTTTACAGCATTTGATTGATATTTGTTTGGAAGTAAACTATATTTTTTTGTAATTATTGTTTCTTAATAATATTTTAGTGCTATCTAGTGATGAGTAGTATAAACTAATAGTGTATTATATTTTTAAATGTTTTCAAATGTTATGGGTCGGTTATTTTTTATATTGTTTTACAAAATATATATAAATGAAAAACCATCTTAATTATATTGAAAAAGTAGTTTGATTTTGAATGCCACAGCGCATGACGACTTTCAAGTAAATATATTTTACTCCGATTGGATACATTTCTCCAGAACTCTCTGTTCTCTTTATTCCAATGTTTTTTGACAATGACATTTAGGTAAGGATTATTTGGTTTATATAGTGCATTTAAGACCTACTTCTGATCTTCTTTGTTTTAACTTTTTCTTATATAATTGAAAAATGTGTAAAAATACAAATTATAGTGAATTTTAACAAGTCTTTTATAATTATGTGTATACTTTTGTTATAATTTTAAATATTATATAATTATATTGCCAAAAAGCCTATGTTGTTCTAAGACAGATTAAGTAATAAAAAAGAAACTAAGTTCTTTATAAATAAATAAAATTTTGTTTTTACTAATATGAATACCACTTGGGATTCAATTATTAAGATATGGTTCTTTTGTATATCAGAAGTTTTAGTTGATGTTTCTTTTGGAGAACGTGGTGAGATTCGAGATGAATAGGAACAAAGAGAATTTTAAATAAAAAGTATGAATGTCGTAAATTGAGACAAGAAACAGAACGGGAATACGAAAAAGAGCGAGAACGTGAACTGGAACGCGGACGAGATCTTTACCGTTTATGATAACGTTTTAAATTTTGAATGAAACTCAGTTATGATTTAACGCTTTTTACTAATTATTATCATGTTTTCTAGAGGCCAAAAAAAAACTCATTGTTAATTACAAAAAATTATCATTTTTTGTTAAGTAAATCTATTTTTACGTTTAACGAAATCTCATAAATATTCACAATTCTTTTACTATATTCCTTAATTATAGTTGAATAGTTTTATTAAATAAAAAAAATGCTCTGCATTTTAATTTTGTTTTTAAATTGTTAGATTTTTTATGAACATTTAGAATTTTAAAATTTTTTAATTAAGAAGCATATGATGAAAATTATAATAGAAATTTTAAATTTTTTAATATTTACTTTATAAAAATTGAGACTGTATAATTCATACACATATAATTTTCATTAAAAATATTCAGTTTTGATTTGAAGTATTAATATTATATTTGTTTTAAAATTAAATTAAAAAATTTCATTTACTTATATACATATTTACTATAAAAACATACTAAATGCTTATTATTTTTATATTTTATACATTTATTTTGATATCTTTATAGAAAATATGAAATAATGAAACCCAAAAAATTAAAATTGTGATTCTTCATTTTGAAACTCTTCATTTTCATTGATGTTTTTTGAATTTGACCCAATAGCTTTGCTGACTCTTCTAGAAAATCGATTGTACTTTTTTTTATTAACTGCNAAAATCTATTGTACTTTTTTTTATTAACTGAATTGCCATCTTCGTCAACATCACATGCCGTGATAATAAATCCATTATCTTTTGGTATTCTCAGACTAATTATTCCAGAATTTTCAAGAAATAAAACTGGAGAATCATTGATCAATTTATCTTCTTTAATACGACGATTTGAAATTCTTTTTTTCATCATTTGAGAGCCATCAGAAACAGAGTTTCTAAAGCCATGCAAGTACAAATCTCTACATTTCTTTCTAAAAGCCTTATGATAATATATTAAAACTAATGGTACTATCAAGTCAAATATAATTGGTAATTTGGATAGATAACCATCTAAAATACTATCATACTTTTTATTTTCTATCCAAATATTTTCGTCCTGTGTTTTGTAAAGAAATGAACAAGACGATAAATATCCAGGTGTCACGAATACAGTATATAAGGAAAATATCCATTTAGACGGGAGGTCTTCAGGTTGAGATCTAATGAGATCACTCGAGTTTAATAAGCCTCTTGTGGCTCTAATAGTGGCCGATGATGGTCGAGAAATAAATACAAAGTAAAATGATATTGACCAAGGTATCATAAGACTAAATGTTATCAATAAAGTAGGATAAAACCATTCAGTTGAATTAGCAGTAAAGCCGCAACGACCCCTTTAAGAATAAAAAATATATACTTATAAATTATCATTTTACTCATGTATTATTTTAAATAAATCAATATAAAATATTTAGTTAAAATTAAAATGTATAATCAACATAAAATGATTATTATCTTCGGTGAGTAGCTGAGAAGCTATTGGTATATAAATAATTGTACTCCTATAGAATCGATCTTATTCAACGATACGTCAAAAAAAATCACAAAACGTATCTAGTTAAAGCTATTAGTGTCATAGTTTCAAAAAATTTCCTTGAAACTCATATTTAAGGAAATGTCATAAAAAATTACAGTTATTAAAAAACAGTCGACATTGAATCTTTTAGTTTTCACTTTTTATTGAAATAACTTTTTGAAAACAAAATGGATTATTGTAAAATTATTAATGATAAAATTTAAAACATTTTCCTTGCCAATGACATACAATTTTTGAAAACCCAATTATTAACTCAGGTAACGAGAGGGCTTGAAAATCATACAACATTTTTTTGAAATCTTCATTCATCTAGGAGTTATTAGGTATTGAAGTTAAAACCCATAAAATTCTCGATAATAATGGTCAATTTCAATTATTTTAGTGACGGAATACAATTAAAAGCTAAATACAATTAAGGATTTCTTGACATAATACTGACACACTACTAGCCATTAAAATGCCACTGCTACGTCAGTAGTGGTCATCAGTAATAGTGTAATATTAATAGCAAGTACAGAAAAACTATATAATCTGAAAAATATACCAGCACTACACCAAGAATGGTCAAAACTAATGTAGTACATAAACCTTTAAAAATTTTTAATTTGTAAAGTATACAGGGTGATTGGCTAACTATGTCTCATGTAATATCTTNAACTTTTTGAAAACAAAATGGATTATTGTAAAATTATTAATGATAAAATTTAAAACATTTTCCTTGCCAATGACATACAATTTTTGAAAACCCAATTATTAACTCAGGTAACGAGAGGGCTTGAAAATCATACAACATTTTTTTGAAATCTTCATTCATCTAGGAGTTATTAGGTATTGAAGTTAAAACCCATAAAATTCTCGATAATAATGGTCAATTTCAATTATTTTAGTGACGGAATACAATTAAAAGCTAAATACAATTAAGGATTTGTTGACATAATACTGACACACTACTAGCCATTAAAATGCCACTGCTACGTCAGTAGTGTTCATCAGTAATAGTGTAATATTAATAGCAAGTACAGAAAAACTATATAATCTGAAAAATATACCAGCACTATACCAAGAATGGTCAAAACTAATGTAGTATATAAACCTTTAAAAATTTTTAATTTGTAAAGTATACAGAGTGGTTGGCTAACTATGTCTCACGTAATATCTCAAAATATTCAGTTTTTATAAACAATTTTTTTTTTATTCATTATGGATCTTTGATGAGGTATTTCACAAGAAAATTAAAATTTGTACCACCATCCCTCATGCTTAAAACTTGTATCAACTTCATATTTTCAAATGGGAACCCTAT
>NW_026099764.1:18492-22162 GCF_025091365.1 Daktulosphaira vitifoliae | reverse complement strand
ATATTAATAGCTGGACGGCTGATATCGAGAGAGACACGGGTGAGCGCCAGCCTAGAGCAAAAGGCGGTGCCGTGTCAATGTCAATTGCCAACGGAATTTCTGGTAATCTTTTTCTTTTTCTTTGCCTTAATCCCAACTACTTGAGGTCGGCCACCTTTATCCTAAGCTTCCACTTGACACGATCTCCCACATCTTCTACGCCACATCAGCTATCCTCGTGTCGCATTCAATAACAACCCTCAATCTCTTTTTTGGTCTTCCTCTACCTCTTCTTCCTTTAATATTCATTTCTATAACTGTTCTTAAAGATTCCAATTCTTCTCTCCTCATAACATGACTAATCAATCTAAGTCTATTTTCTGTCATCTTATCCACGATTGAAGCAACACCTATACTCGGTCTTATATGCTCGTTCCCTATTCTTGTCACTTCACTCATCCATCTAAGAATCCTCATCTCTGCTACACTTATTCTCTGCTCTACTTTCTTATCAACCGCCCAACACTATGAACCATACATCATAGCTGGCCTCACAATTTCATACTGAATTTAAAAACTATAATTAGTATTTATTCATATATTATTGTTGTAAAACAAAAATAAGAAAAGAGAAAAGGGGGGATTTAGGATTGAAATGAGAGGGGAAATATGCGGGATCTGACTCTTCACTCGGGCGTATTGATCGAGGGTCTATCGTTGTAAAATAAAGCATACAGGTTGAGTTCAAATAGTGTTACCTGAATATTTATGTTATCCTTAATGCCGAAGACAGGATTTATGTAATAATAATTTCAACACAAAACAAGTTGATGTCAATTATCAAATGATATAATTATTGTAACTTATTACACAAAATACACAAAAGTGATTCGTATGGTTTTTAGAAATACTACATGAAACTTAAATAAAATATTTGTACACACTAATTCAAATATTGTCAATATTACATAAACGATACAGAGAAAAAATGCGGAGTTTACTTATAAAACTGGACGTGTTCTTTCCGGAGTACGATCGAAACAGGCCGTGTCAGACGAGCCCATGGAGTCCTTTGGTGTCCTTCCAAAGTCCCCTTCCAGACACGTACATGAACATCAGCCTTACATTTATTTAGATTCTTTGTTACTATTTGGCTGACATTGTAGAAGTATTTTGTAAAACTACTGGATTGTACATGTTGGGAAGGAACGGATGTGTGTGCATGGCGTGATTGTGTGTGTATCTGCAGTCAGTGATAGAAAGTGTTGATTGTGTTTTGTAATTTATTGGTGTGTGGGTAGAAGATGAAAGAATAACAGAAAAACATTTTGTTCGGTTGTGTGAAGGGCCTATTAAAACATTATATTTTAAAAACAAAGAACTACTAATCAGGATATAATTAAAGAAATAAGAGTTGATGTTGCTTTTGAAAAAATCCACCAAATTCTCTAAATTTTTCAAAAAAGACTAAATCAATATAAATTTTTTTTTTTAAAAATGTATAATGACTTTACCTATCATCTGGTATATTTTTTTAATAAATATGACCCTTTACCTGGCCATAGAGTAGGATTAAAAATGATAACTTTTTCACAAAAAATTAACTTTTTCAACTTAAATTTTGAAAATGTTCTGGAAATACTGACATTTTTATATATATCTTAAATAAAAGTTTATTTAATATACTTTAATATAAAAATAAAAATTTCGAACTACATTTTGACTTCAAGGTGAAAATGGCTACTATTTTTGTGTTAAAATTCTCGATTTTATATTTTATATTTTTAACTTTAAATTTCTATAAATTTTTAAAAAATGTATAAATCAATACAATAGTTAAATGAAAAATGACATTTATATACCTCTTTCATTCGACATACTTTTTTTTTAAATCGAACCATTTTCCTTATTAAAGTGGGGGTTCAAAACTTAAAAATGCATATAAAAGTTTAACTTCTTCAACTTAAATTTTGACATTTTTATACTGAATATATCTTAAATTAAAGCTTATGTTATATAATTAATTATGAAAAAAAAACAATTTAGACTTTATTTCGTTTTCATGGTGAAAACGGACATCAAAGTTAATAAAAAAAAATACGATATTTGTAAAAAAAATTTTTTTTTTATATGTTTAACTTTATAATGCTATAACTTTTTGAAAAATGTATGGATCATAATAATTTTTTTTAAGAAAATTACTATTTATATTTTTATTTTGTACAACATACTTTTTTTTAAATCGGACCATTTCCCTTTATTTCTCTAACATTAAAAATAAGGGTATTTAATAAATGTATTACAATATACTATTTTACATATTTTAGGTAGTAACACAGAACGAAGATGACAATGAAAATCTCAAAAGTTCTGTAGTTAATTTAAAGAAAGAAATTTATGATGAATGTAATGATTTAACAATTATTGTAATAATTCATATACTTTATTATATTATTGTATTTTTTAGATGACACACTATTCAGTTTAAGTGATGTACTGATAAAAGTATTATTCTACAAGGCACAACTGAACAATAAAGAATTTGGTAAACGTTACAATTTTGAACCCTGTTATAATGTAATATATAAAATTTCAAAATTGCATCCTCCAAATGATATATATATATCTTATTACGGATATTTTTAACTATTATTTAAAATATTCTACAATTATAAAAAATTGTAATCCCTACATCCAATAATTTATTGTATTTCATTATTATTATTGCATTAAGTTTATTTAAATTTCATTTTCAATTTATTGTAGATTCTGTGCCGCACTCGGTTTATTTGTACTTGTAATTGCTTAAATTAATCCGCCAATCTTATTATTTCGACAGAAATATAAACGGTATGTCTGTTAAATGTCATAAATTCTTTTTGGCATCTATTTTATTTGCATATCCTCATAATATTTTTAAGTTACGTTAAATAAAAAATAATTTGGTTTCGTCAATTTTTGTTCTTAAAACAGTGTTTTAACAAAAAAAATTCATAGAACTAATGTAGAAAATTTTTTTAAAAATGTTAATGCGAAAATGATAAATGAATCTTAAACAATAGAGTTTTAGACAAATGCCTTTCCCTGTAGGTGAACATACAACAGTATCAATCAGTTTTTAATACTCCCCTATTCAAAAATTTGCACTCCCAGTTATTTTTATAAATTTTACATTTATTTAAAAATGAAAAGTTCAATAATAGTAATTTACATAATTCCAGTCTTATACTCAAAAGAAATCATTTTAGTACCCTCCAAGAGTCAAATTTCTTATATCAATACTTGATTTTGAACTTTACGATAAACATTGTATTCATTGATTTTTAATTACACTGATGTAATTTTTAATAATTTACTANTTAATTACACTGATCTAATTTTTAATAATTTACTAACTTTAAAATAAATATTACTGTAATGTGAAATAAAAAAAATGTATTTAAATATAATAGTTTTTAGTACAAGTCTTAAGTAGTAAAATTTAAATATTAGCTTCGATGCGTAGTTGAGAAGATATTTATTTTATTCAGCCATGTATAACTTATTAAAATACCTTTAAACCCATTATTGTGACATCTCAGCTTTTGGATATAAGCTACAAAATCAATGCTAACTAGTATTACTGTATTTGACAAGAAATGCTATTTGTATAATGGACACGGACGAACTATACGTATACCAGTACGAGATG
>NW_026099764.1:0-17132 GCF_025091365.1 Daktulosphaira vitifoliae | reverse complement strand
AAAAATGTATTTAAATATAATAGTTTTTAGTACAAGTCTTAAGTAGTAAAATTTAAATATTAGCTTCGATGCGTAGTTGAGAAGATATTTATTTTATTCAGCCATGTATAACTTATTAAAATACCTTTAAACCCATTATTGTGACATCTCAGATTTTGGATATAAACTACAGAATCAATGCTAACTAGTATTACTGTATTTGACAAGAAATGCTATTTGTATAATGGACACGGACGAACTATACGTATACCAGTACGAGATGCATCTGCTTGTAACTCAATGAGTACTTGTCCTAAAATTGATATTGACACCACATCAGCCTCTTTAGTAAGAGTAGAGCTAAAAAATGGCTATTTTAAAATAAAAAAAAATTTTAATTAACATTTTATTCTTATTAGAGATTGATTATAAGGAATTTGTTTTTTATTTATTACAAGAGGCAATAATTATTTAAAAAAAATTAAACTAAACATCATCTATATCTTTGTTTTGTTAAAATCAATAAAATTAATATAATAATTATAATTAAATTAAACTATTAAATTAACAATTAAATTAATATGGGCAACGATGGTTTATTTAATGTTTTTTTAGAATTGTTATAATAATAAATGTGTTGTGGTAGTGGTANCAACGATGGTTTATTTAATGTTTTTTTAGAATTGTTATAATAATAAATGTGTTGTGGTAGTGGTAAGGCAACAACAACGAGATTTACTTAACTAAATTTAATTAAATTAAATTAAAATAAAACTTAAATTTAAGGAATAATAATATCAAAGATTAAACGCAACAATTTTCCTATCCAACAGAAACAATATATATTACGACTGTGATAATAATAATACACGTCCGTAGATATGTGACCGTGAAAACGCTAATCTCAGACTGATCCGGACCAGCGACCTGTATTTATGTCAACGCCGCCGATCATAGATAAGTCATAAGACATTTAGGGTTTTTTTAAATGGGTGATTAAGGAAAGCGAACATAGTAATTTTTCTATAATAAGTATAAAAGGTTACTAAAAAGGTAAAACCTAGCCTTACGTCTGACGGATATACACAAAACAGATATAGTTTCCTATCGTTCTTATTTATTATATATATTTAGTAACGATCTACGATACTAGACTATATAACTGTATATGCAGACTACGAGTTCGAAAACTGGCTTGTCTATGGAAATAACCCTTAAAAATATATTAAAATTGAAACACACTTGTGTTTCCAGTATTATCCTCTAACTCAGCTACTTATACGTTTCCAAAAATGTAAGAACTAGCCTTACGAATGCTGAATACTATTTCCACAGAAAAATTTTATTTAAAAAAAGTCAATTATAGTATAAAAAATTAATCCTTTCATATAGACAGGATTTATCGTTGAGCACTAAATTAGTCCTAAAATAATTTATTTCTATTTTGCTGAGAATTATTTAATTTTTGATTGATAATAGGTTAAATATTTTTAGGTCCATCACTTGTCCCTTATTTTGTTTATTAAAAGACTATTTGCTGAATGCAACATTATTTATACTTTTCAGGAGAGCCAGAAACACAATTTTGTGTTTTTTTATTTTTAAAATAGTATCATTTTTGTAGTTTTATAAATAGCCCTTCAATTATTGTTTTTATATATACGTGTTATATTAATCATTGATAAATTTCTATAGTTTAGTTTTTGGCGTATACGTCAAAATTTTAAAAAATAATAACGCTTAACACAAAAATTGTAACACTCAATTTAATAGGAATAGGCCTACATCATATTTGGTAGGTATAGTTTTTAGGTATTTTTTCAATACATTTTATCAACGTATTACCGTCTCTACATAGGTTTTTGTTAAATAATTAACAAAACTTTTATAAGTAGAAAAAGTATCATTTTCAGAAAAACAATCAATTTATCGCATGAATTTCGAAAGTTCATGCTTCTTCAACCTTACCTAAAAATACGCTCCTCAGGTAGTATAACAAATATGCAACTAAAAATAAAAAAATATATTTATTTGCATTCTTCTTAATAACCATATATACCTTGTGTTGTATAAAACTGTCTATCAGAACTTAACATAATATGAATGGCCCACTGCAGAAACCAGACATGTCCAAAAAATCAAAATTACTTTTATCATATTTTTAGAAACTAGAGACATAGACACATCTTTTACTGCAACAGCCAGACATCTACCATTGTTAGTATAGGAGTAAAGCCAGGTTAAAATTTACTCTTAACTGCAGATATCAGACATGTCCAGGACATGTCTGATATCTGCAATTAACTCTATGGTTTGAGTGGCTGTTGTTTACTCTCTGTACTGCCAACTCAGTGTATGATAGCACCTGAAAAAACGTACCCAACAGCTGATTTTGTTTTTATTTTTATTTTATTTGGACCTCGCTTCCCCGTTTCCAACATCACTGTGCGTAGTCTGTTTACTTGTTGTCAACTATTAACCTACATCTCATTTCACTGCGTAATTTATTCAGTAAGATGAGTAATTTAGAAGGTGATGTTGATAATGAATCTCGTAAAAGAAAGAAAGGGGTTTTGAATACAGAATGCTATAAAAGGAATATTATAAAAACAGCAAAAGTTAAAGGTGATGAACATGTTAACTGGGCTGGAAGAAATATTCAAGCAAAGCAACCTAGCACAACAAATTGCGGGTAAGACATTTTTTATTTTATATATAGGCCTACTAAAATAACACTTAGAACAAGCATGTTTTTTTAACAAGAACATTGTAAAAACATTATTAATTCAGCTTTTTAGAGAAAACTGAAGTGTTTTAACCAATAGCCTAGCCAAGTTTTTATTCCAACCTAATCTAATTGAACTAACCCAACATAACCTAACACAGCATGCTTTACATCAAACCAATATAAATAGTTTATTATGTGTAGGATCATGATCCTGAATTGTACATGGGCCCTTCTACTATTTTTATGTGTGAATTGTTTTTAGCTGCCGCTACAATTGCCTACAGAGTTTTACGGAGGACAATATGCTGCAAATCTTCAATCACCTCTATAGCTTTAACTCAAAGACGGAACAAGATATTTATATCCAGTCGCTGATGGAATTGGAGCCAAAAGCAAGACCGAGGCCAAGATCTTATGGTGAAAAGTCAAAACCAAAGGCTTTTAACGTAAAGTACTCCATTCAGCTCAATGGGGTACGTACTGTAGTTTATAAGAAATCATTCATGCAGACATACAGTTACTCTAAAAATCAATTAGAAAGGCTGTCACATTTGTTGCAAAAAAACAAAACCCCCGAAGATAAAAGAGGGAAAGGTCCATCTGGAAATGCAATACCTGAAAGTGAAAACTTAAAAGTCAGAGAACACATTGAAAGTTTCCCAACAAAAGTGTCTCACTACTCAAACAGTGAAAGGCGTTATTTGGCCGCCAATCTAAACCAAAGAATAATCTACGACATGTTTGTCGCTAAAGAGCGTGATTTTCTGTTAGCTACTCTTGGAAACGAGAAACGTTTCTCTTACAAATATTTTTGTGAATATTTTAGAGTTAACTATGATTTAGGATTTGGAAGACCAGTTGTTGACGCTTGTGTTACATGCGAGGAGCTACAAACAAAAATAAAAAATCCTACACTGAATGACAATGCAAAAAAAGTTGCCGTTGCTGAGCTAATGGTTCATAAGAGAAAAGCAAAAAAGTTTTATGAGAAGGTAAAGTCTATAACCAAAACTTGGAAGGATGATCCAAAGTCTGTCGGCATATCAATTGAGTCAAATAAATTATTAAAAACTTTTTCAGGCATTTTAAGTATTTTTTTTACAATTTTACCACAAAAAACAGACATGTCCACGAAACAAATACTAAAAAAACTCAATTAATTAAACATGTAAAATTTTAATTGTTTTACATGATCAAACATTAACCAGCAAGCTATGTATCTTGATTAATTTTTTTATAAAAAAAAATAAGCTCAACGATAAAATTAGTTATTTGCTTCTCCTGAAAAGTTTGATTTTTGGACATGTCTGGTTTCTGCAGTAGGTCATTCATATAATATTAAATTAAATTTTTAATATAAGGCGGATTTCTCTGAACTAACCGTAATGAACAAACACTTCTCTAACTAAAACCTTATGTAACTAAAAATATATTTTTTTCAATATTGTACTTATTTTGATAATAATTGAGTGGCTTATGATAAACAGATCGCCATTTATTATTGTTGTTTAACGGTATGACTTAATTATGAAACTTTTATAGTAATCTTAAAGTAATCGATTAAGTAGTCTATTTATGTTTTGAGAAAAGATATATTTTATTATTCAAAAATATGCTATTTTTGTGTTAAAACTCTGGGTTTTGTATTTTATTTTATTTTAAAATACTTAACAAGGGGAGGACACAGATTTTCATAAATATTATATAAATCAAATTGATATAGCATAGAAAGTTAAACTTAATTAAATTTGTTTGCTTTTTTTGAGTCGAGAAATATAACTTTGAAATTTGAACTAGTTTAAATAGTCATTTTTTCAGATGACGTTAGCGACGTACGGTGGCCGAGTCGATAAAACTTATGTTTTACACGCTTATGTATTACCCTCAAAAATTGAAAAAAAATTTTAATTTATCAATTAAACAGTTAGTTATTACATGTTCTCCATAAAGACAATTAAAATCATTTATTTCTAATGTTTTCAAAATATTTATTAACGAATGAAGTTTGATATGATTGGTTTCAACTATAAAATCATTTTAATAGTAATTTAATAATTTTTTTACTTTATTTGTGTGTGATACTACTTGACTATAATATTCCAAATTTTTTGTTATCATGTTTCATTATAAATAATTTTTTTTTTAAATAATTTATAGTTTCTCCTGAATTACGATTATAATTTTCACGATCATAATTAAATTTTATAACACGCACAAGTGAGTAAATCGTTTTAACAACTTTCTTTTGATTGATTCATTTAGTTAAAGTAAATCATTAAAATTAATTAAGTTCTGAATATTTCAATTGATTCTATTATTCTATTTAAGTTATCTATTACAATAAAAATGCAAAAAAAATATTGAGCTACTCTGATAAATTTACTATAAATAGTCATTATAAAATTTCCTAAATGCATATTAATTTTAACAATTTTTTAATTCTCATAAAATTTATTATTTAATGATGTCAATTTGTAAGTTTTGCAAGTTGAGCTAAAAGTTATGGTAATTAATTAATTTCTTTTTATTATAAATTTTCAAAAAAATAAAATTTAAAGGATTAAAAAAATAGGTTAAATATGTAATTTTCCTTATTTTTAACATCGAAATCAGAATTATTTAAAAACAATTTTTGTTTTTTCTTAATTTTTTTTTTTTATTTGTAACTCGTTTTTTAACAATAAGTAATTATATTAAAACTTAGAAGTGATAGAAAAAGTTTAATTGCATATTTGAAAACATCGAGAAAAGTTGATTTAGAAAAATATATTTTTGTTTCTGATAAAAGTTCCTTGTAGTCCAGTATATAAAACTTATAACTTTATTATAAGTAACAAACATTTTTTATTGAAAATTATTGCATCAAGACTTTTAAATTTTTATACGCGTTAAAAGTAAAGAAATATACAACTACTTTATTATTTTTATAATATCTCCGTAAAAATTATTAAATATAAAATATTATAATAAAATATTAAATTATTGAATGTCAATTTCATAATAAATTTAATTACTAAAGTTGTTTTTTATTCTTATATAACAATTATAAATCAAATAACTAATCGGGATAAAATCAAGGGAATATGAGTTATTGTTGTTTTGTAAATAATCTATCTATTTCTTAAAATTAAACATTATCTATAGATTTGCATCGAAGCGTTTCTTATGANAATAAAATATTAGATTATTGAATGTCAATTTCATAATAAAATAAATGACTAAAGTTGTTTTTTATTCATATATAACAATTATAAATCAAATAACTAATCGGGATAAAATCAAGGGAATAAGAGTTATTGTGGTTTTTGATATGATCTACCAATTTCTTAAAATTAAACACTATCTACAGATTTGCATCGAAGCGTTTCTTATGATTGTGATTTTAATCACTGTCAGATATTATCTATACTTGTCCCAACTATGCCACGTCCATACTTTGCCGCGACCCCATTATGCTACAGTTTTTTTTAATTATTTTATTTTTAAATATGAATTTTAATTTTGTTCATTTTTCGGAACTAATGAGGCATTGCGTGTTTACAAAAGAAGTTTTGTAGAAATTAATTGTGACATAAATATATATCAGTAATTTATAGAATACTTTATAGTTAAACATTACCTTTATTTCCTTTCATTGCATCAGCGTTTAGGTAATATTTTAGAAATATAATTATATTATTTTTTAATAAATGATTCACGTTGATTTAAATAATTTGCTAAAGTTAAAGATTATCCATTTAGTATATAAATTAAAAATTTAGAAATTTTAATTTTATTTTGAGTATTGTGAAATCAATTAATAGGAAATATTCATGTCGTTTACACGGCCACAGCGTTGTCACCCGTTTGACAACTCGCGGTCGTATCAGCTCCTTCTCAGCTGCCGCTCCATTGTAAACCACTGCAATGCCAATTAATAATTAAAACCTTGTGTCGCCTAAGTTCTTCAACACCAACCCTTATCAAAATTGATAATATATAAGTTATAGTTTCAATATTACAATCATCATACGTTGTAGAATGACACTTATTATAATATTATTCATAGACAAATAACATTAAGAGATTCTTCAAAATATTTATATTACTTTAAAAAGAGGATGTAAGTAATATAAACTTGGTGACATACAATTGGTATTATAAAAAAAATGTTTTATGATTTCTTAACTTTTTTTATGTCATAATTAAGGTGAAGTAAACTAAATTTGTAATTCAGAAATATTGACGTAACTTTAACTTTATTCCTATTATTTTTGCGTTCTTTTTTCTTCTCTTTTCTCGTCTCAATTTCAAACACTTGGGCTAAGCCAACCTTATCCTAAACTTTCACTTAAAACAATTTCCCACATAATCTAAGCAAACATCAATTGTCCTCATATCGCATTCAGTAACATCCCTCAATCTGTTTTTTATTATTACTATTTAATAAAAAATGAATAATTACATATAAAAAAATTTTTTTTGAAATTATTACTGATTTTGATTTTTAATATGTTAAAAATAATGAAAATGACATATTTAACCTATTTTTTTAATTCTTTAAAGTTGATTTTTGTGGAGTTTATAGTAAAAAAAAGTTGAATTTTTTATTGTAACTTTTAGTTTAACTTGCAAGTTTGAAATTGACATCATTAAATAGAAATTTTTATGATAACTGAAAAAATGTTAATGTTAATATTAATATGCTGTCAGAAAATTTTAAAATTACTATTAACAGTAAATTTATCGGAAAAGCTCAATATTTGTTTACATTTTTATCATAAAATTAGGTCAAGTGAGAGCTGAGAAAATAAATAATAGTCTCAAAAAAATTCATATAGTAAAATAATTTAAATATGAATAAGGAATTCCTTCTCACGAGGGAAGACTACAGTGACGGGGTCCTTAATATTTATCGAATTTTAATGAGATAAATCAAAGAAACTTTGAATTTTTTTCTAACTTAAAAATAATTAAGAAAAAAAAGCAAAAAAATTCACTGGCACGGGTGGGTTTGAACTTTGTATCCTAAGCGTTAAAGACATAAGATTTACCAATTATACAACCACACGTCACATTTGTGGCCAAAAAAATGGTCAATTTAAGCTTGTTAAAATTAAAAAATTATTTTTTTCGACTTAAAAGAATCAAAAAAAAATTAAAATAAGTTTAACTTTCTACGCTATATTTATTAGATTTATATAATGACACGTCGCAATAATGTAGTCGATACTGGTTTTGAGGGAAGAGACTCGTTATTATTCAACAACAGGTTATTTAAAAAAAAACAAGCTGAAAAGACCAGCGCAGTTAATAATAATATCGCGACACTTTCGCGGGCATCGAAAAGTTAGCAGCGTTGATGGCGACAGTGCGCAGATGCGGATCGGTTCGTTGAGTACTGTCGTGTGACACGTCCGGGGCCGGTGGTGTACATCCTCGACGTTGTCACTTGGGCAACGGGAAGAAGACCTGACATATCACTTGCGGCAGCCCGTCGTCGGTCATGCAGCACTTGCTGGACTTTGCACCGTGGCGTATGGCATGCGATGTTGGTCAGTCAAATACTTATAGTTTGGCGACGGCTGATAAAGGTGGCGCGGGTCTCGGGGCATCGTATATGACAAAGCAACGCGGAGCCATGTCAAATACTCCTCCGCTAAACTGCCAGTCTACTTAATGACGGCCGGCTAGCTCATTTGGAACATGGGTTATGTATAATTATTTATACCGCGTATCGCAGTTTACGTTATTTGTTGGGTGTTCTATGGAGTGAGTGCGTGAATTCCAATTCCATGAGTTCCTCCGCTGGTCGCTGTTTCACCGCTGCTGATTAGGATGTTGCTGCCGGTACTGTGTTGTTGCTGCTGCTATTGTTCTTCTTGCCACCATTGTGCTGTTGTTATTGTTGTTTGAGATGATTTCTCCTTCATGTGCGATGGGAAGGAGGGTGGTGGTATCAGCCTCTGTTCTCTGGTTGGCACTAGTAAAGTGGGTGTACAGATGTTCCGCGTTTTGTGGTCGGGTGGTAATATACTGTGTATTCGATGAGTGTTGTGCGTCCTACAGTGTCATTAACGTTTCAGAGTAGTTTTTCACTATCTGTGATAACAATTCGCGTGTATTTGGGTAACTTGCTAAATATAATTTTGGCAGATCTATATTGTGGGGGGTGCGTGTCAAGTATAACGTTAACAAAAAATTTATAATAATATAAACCGATTGTTGACCAGACTAATAGAGTCATGAAATTAATTNTTGTGGTCGGGTGGTAATATACTGTGTATTCGATGAGTGTTGTGCGTCCTACAGTGTCATTAACGTTTCAGAGTAGTTTTTCATTATCTGTGATAACAATTCACGTGTATTTGGGTAACTTGCTAAATATAATTTTGGCAGATCTATATTGTGGGGGGTGCGTGTCAAGTATAACGTTAAAAAAAAATTTATAATACTATAAACCGGTTGTTGACCAGACTAATAGAGTCATGAAATTAATCGATAACAAAGTAAAATTATTTATTTTTGTAGTTGAAATATCATATCAAACATAATTCTACAATACATACTTTAAAATCTTATTTTTTTAATGGAAACAAATTATGAAAAAAGTGCAAAATAAGCCATTGTAACGGGCAAGGTTTGAATCTCGTACGCCAATCGTGAAAAACTGTAGTATTACCGACGACGCTGTTGTACATCGCAATTATTGGTAGATAAAAAGGACAAATTAAGCTAGTTCAACATTTTAAAGTCGTTTTTGTCGACTTAAAAGAAACAAAAAATTAAAAATAAATATTTCTTTATACTCTAAATCAGTTAAATTCTTATAATTTTTATGACAATCAGTGGTTCTTTTAATTACCTCTCTTTGTAAGGTATTTTAAAATAAAAATTAAAAGTTATACGGGTTTAAATTCATTATAAATATATTGAAAAATTTAGGACGATCAATCCCCTAATCATCCCTATTTTAATACACCCTTCAGTTTACAATAATGTCTTATTAGATATTAATTATTGCATTAGATATTTTCTTTTCATTTGAGATCCTTTTTACAAAATCTGCTCCTTGACATGCCCACAAGAGCGGATTCAAAATAGCCACTTTTTCACAAAATTCAATTTTTTTCAACTTGACTTTTGAAAATGTTCCGGAAATACTGCGTCCTTTAAACATATATTGAATTAAAGATTATGTCACGTAAAATAAATAAAAAAAAAAATTGATACAAATGGCTACCGTAGTTAAAAACATGAAATTTTTTATTTTCAATTTTTAATATTAAATTGTTATAACTTTTTGAAAAATGTATGGATCAACACAATTTTTTGTTTCTTAATAATTAGTATATATATACCTATTATCTGACATACTTTTATTTAAAAATCGGACCATTTCCCTGAATACAGGGGTGCTAAAACTTTAAATAAGTTAATAGAATATAGATCTTTTCCAAATTAACTATTGAAAATGTTTCAAAAGTTCTGCGACCATTAAATATATGTTACAACTTATGTTACGTACTATAAGTTAAAAAAAATTTGTCCCGACGAACAACCTTCTATGTGCAAATGGCTGTCGTAGTTGAACAAATTAATTAAATATTTAATAAATAAATTTAAAATTATTAAATATTTATTCATATATTACACTTATACATCTTAAAACTTGTAATCAGGATATAAATAAGGAAATAGGAGTTAATTTTGCTTTTGGAATAATCCACTAACATTTTTTTAAATAAAACGCTATTTACATATTAGAAATGCTATTGGTGTTTATATTATTACATTACGTTTGTTGTGGCCTAAATATTATTAGATAGTACTGTATATTACAGCATTAAGCAGTTTTGAACAACAAAAGTTTAAACATTTTACACTTTCTAACTGAATTTATCTTTAGGACAAATTTAGTTTTTAGAAAAATTAAGTAAAATGAAATTTTAATCATCAGATTTACATTATTCACTGCAATACCTTTATTAAAAGGATAATTATATAATTATTTTAAAATATTCATAGTATTTACATACTAGATACATCAAATGGTATAAAAAATTGTCATAAAAAGAAAAAATGGTAAAAAGTTATGGATATTAATTACAATAATAAAAAGAATGAAGAGAGATCATTAAAATGAAGGATGATGAGGGAAATAAAACAAGTGGCCATACGTGTGATATTTATATTTTTTTATAATTAAGAAGGAGGAATAATAATAAAATATAGATGTTAGATACACATCACAAGAGGCCGTTTTTTACCGATTTTGCTGTGACTGATAGCGCCACTCGCGCTGCCACCACCGGTTGTGCGAGGAATTCATTACGTTGGATGTTTACGTGCGTGATTTCTTGTGACTCGCCTAGTTTATTATCGGTCCTTGTGTAACGTTTTTGCGTTTTCGCTGCCACCCTCATTCGTTTTTTTGTATGGCTCTATGGTGTTTGCGAGCACGTAGTTGGTAAAAACGCCTATAAATCGCCCTTGCGATTGTCGCACCTTTGTGCATTATTGTTTTATCGCCCTTACGATACGCCCATACTATTCGCAACAATACATTTTTCTGGTTCCAACGATTTCATTCGCATCAACCAGTCATCATCAGTATAGATAAGTAGTTATTAGTTATATTGTTTTGTCTTATTTTTATCTTATTGTTTGTTTTATTTGACGCATTGTTGCATTAGCATTAAGGACCCCCCTACCCACATATATACAGGGTGTTCAGTAAGTCAGGAAACACCCTGTATAATATTTTAGTTTATGTTAAAAATACAGTTTATTGTTTTATATTCTTTCAATACATTTACTCATTTATACAGTCCACTCCCAAATTCTTTCTCCTGCATGATATAAATACTCCAGAAACGAACAGTAACTAACCCGCATATTATAACCGGGCGTTCCGTTCAAACATTTGGCCCTTCGAACCGGGATATTTTATAGTAATCATGCCGAGAAAAAGTGCGAAAACCGAACCCGCCGAAAAGAACAAGGCGCTTATTATTGCCCGTTTATCACGCGATTGTGCGCTGAAATCAATTAAAGAAATCTACGCAGTCGCAGAAATGGTTAAAAGTGACCCATCACTAATGTCTGAGTTGGAAATTCGTTCGCGCCAACTAGATTCCCATGTTACGCAATTCCGTGAACACCAACACAAATACATTCGAAGAATTCGAATGTATTGATTCTCCAGTTACCGATGTAATGGAGACGCTTATTTTTAAAATAAATTTAGTATTAACGTCAACTACGTCCACAAATAGTATGCCTGCTTCTATAACGCCTCAATCACAATATAACACATATTTATCTAATGTTGATTTGCCTAAATTTGATGGTAATCCCGAAAAATGGCGTTCGTTTTATGAAAGATTTGATTCTTTTGTTTCCTCTAGAAATATTAATAAAATCGACCGGTTTCATCTATTATTATCATGTTTATCTGGTCCGGCGTTAAACACAATAAAATCTTACCCACTCTCTGCTAACTATGATGACGCATGGAGCGCTCTTATGGAGCGGTATGAAAACCAACGACTATTAGCATCAGTACATTTGGATAGGTTATTTTTGTTCAAACCAATAATGACAGAATCATTATCAGCCTTAAATGATTTTATTGATGTTTTTAATGACAATGTAACAGCCATAAAAAATCTCGGTGTGGAAGATTTATCTGGGTTTTTACTTTTTTATATGGGTGCTAAGGTATTAGACGTAGACACACGTCGTTTATTTGAGGCCAGAGTATCGCAATCTACAATTCCAAATATAGACGACCTGATTTCTTTTGTTCGACAACGCTGTCGAATTTTAGAAAAAATCAAAGGTTACAATACCGATAAGAAAGAATGCACAAATAAAAATAACATAGGTAGATTCTATGCACAACAAAGAACTGTATTAACAGGA
The DNA here is from genome assembly GCF_025091365.1 of Daktulosphaira vitifoliae. Taxonomy (NCBI): domain Eukaryota; kingdom Metazoa; phylum Arthropoda; class Insecta; order Hemiptera; family Phylloxeridae; genus Daktulosphaira; species Daktulosphaira vitifoliae. The sequence goes on along the minus strand of NW_026099764.1, from coordinate 4,519 downwards.
TCAGCAAAAAACTATAAAAAGTGCCCATTTTGTTCAGACTCTCATCCAGCGTATCGGTGTAATGTTTTTCGATCATATACTACTGAAAAACGGCGTGAAGCCGTTATTAAAGAGAAGTTATGTTTTTCGTGTTTGAGTGATATGCATCGCGCCTCGGAGTGCAAATCTAAGTTGTCATGTTCGAAATGCTAGAAGCGTCACCATACTTTACTGCATTCTAACATCGTAAATAGCCAAAACTCAATACCAGTGAGCTCAAATAGTGAAACTACTGGTACCTCAAAATCTAATGTTCAGGAATTTTTCGGTTTATCGCAGTCAAATACTACCGTCATTTTAGGTTCTGCAATTATTCGTGCGCGTAATAGTCGAGGTGATTATCAAACAACATTTTTACGATTACCTGCCGAACTGGTATTTATATATATATATATATGATTACTTTAATATAACTCATTATCTTGTAATTCTTATTATTTTATTTAGTGTAAGTACCATCCGTTTATATACAGTCCACTCCCTATTTCTTTCTCCGGCATAATTAGATAACCCAATTGGACGTTAACTAACCCGCACATTATAACCGGGCGTTCCGTTAAAACAGGAGGGCTATTTGATCTTGTGATTAAGTTACGTAAACCTTCCCAGAAAAAATTAGAAACATTAAAAATTTATAAAAAATCTGTTATTTTATAAAATTTCCAATTTTACATCTTGGCGATTATTTTATATACATTAATATTCGAGGGTGGGCGATGGTCGCTATCGTCCCTCATCAAAAGTTTTTATTAACCAATTATTTTCTTAATTAGAACATTTTTTATTTTAATAGCTATTTAAATATTTATTTTGTTATTTAAAACAACATAGCTGACACCTTATAAGGTATAAGGGATGAATTAAAAAACAAAACCAACAAAAACTTTGTATAAAACAATTTTATAACTTTTTATAATTTATCCGTAAAAATGTATAATATATTATATCAAAGTCATACTTTCTTTAATTACTTTAATAAGTACTAATTCATGTATTGTACTTATAAGACTATAAAATTTTTAGTCATGAAATAATTAGGAAAATAGGAATTGGTGTTGCTTTTGGAATAATTCAATAAATCTAAAAATTTTACACTATCTATAGACATACACTTAAACAAAAATTTCTATTAATCCATACATTTTTCAAAAAGTAATATTAGTATAAAGTCGAAAAAATAAAATATTAAATAAAAATGTTAACGCAAAAATAGTATGTTTTTTGACTACTGAAGCCATATATGTATAATATTTATAATGTTCAATTTAACATTGTTTCAAGCTAAGAGTATTTCAAGAACAATTTCAAAAGCTAAGTTGAAAAAGTTATCCTTTGGGAATAGCTGCTATTTTGATTTCCCCTTTGGCAGATAATGGTTTAGATTTTCAAATACATATATATCTAATACAAAGGAAATACCTAAAGCATTTAAAAAAATATGAATAAATAATTAAATTTTAATATTTAGGTAATATTGGTATTATATATTATAGGTAATTTAGGTAAACAACAAATAAACTATAAAACGTATTTCAATACGTATTTTCAGTACCAGACACATTTCTGAAACACCTAATAATTACTCCACATTTAGACCCTTACCTGTTATAGCTTACTCACAATTAATTTAGCTGATGTTTTTTAATAATTTGTATCTCAATGTACAATAATCGATTCAATATTTATTAATAGTGTGTTTAACTTTATTTTCATAAAATATGAACGATATGCATCTCTAAAATTTCTAATGGATATTAAATTAATTATAAAATATGATGGTTTAAATGAAACTATTTCTAAAAAAAATTTAATAAGTGATCATAAGCATCTCTATGCAACTAAATTTGCACTTATTAACACAGCTAATTATTTAAATCCTTCTAATTAATATAATCAGTATATGATTATTGATTATTGTATGATTATTATTATTATTATTGATATGTAAACTAATAATTATTAGTTTACGTATGAATAATAAATAAATATATCTAAATCAAAAAATATGTAACTAGCAGAATGTATAATGTACTGTATATCACTATAAATAATTATTTAAACATCAAAAGTGCATACAAATGATTACTAAGACTTCTATTTTAATGATTTATTACAGTAAAAATACAAAAAAATAGTGATTTTAACGAAATTTTTAGTTTTTTTCATAAATTTTCTGTTAATAGTAATTATAAAAGATTCTGATCACATATCAATCTAAAAAATAGAATATTTTTTCCTCATTAATATATTCTATTTAATAATATAAATTCTAAACTTGGAAGTTGACCTGAAATTGTGTTTGGAAGTTTCAACATTTCTTAATTATAAACTATCATAAGAGCAACTTTAAAAAATCAAAAAAATATGTTATGTTTAATGAATACAAAAACCAATAAGAATAAATTTGATTTTATGACAAATATTGACTTAATAGTGCCACGTTTTAATGAATTTTAATAGATTAAAAATTTTGTAAGTAATTTATTTACATTTAAATGAAAAAAATTTGCTTTGTGTCTATTAAAATTAGAAATAGAAAAATAAGGACCACTCTAATACTCTTGTTATTAAATACCCTCTCTATTTAGGCGTACTAGTATAAATTATTTTGTATATTTTAGAAAAAAATACTGAATGCTTGACATAAAATCATTAGGAAAAAATGTAATTATTTAACAATTTATTATAAAAAATCTATTATTTTATTTATATTGTTATGTTTTTTTGATAAATACGATTTAAGTGAAGTATTAATAGAATTATTAGAGTTCCAGGCAGAATTGCATAACAGGACATTTGGTAAAGTAGAAGATCTGGAAAAATTCGACAAATTTATTGAAGAAATCTTAAATGATTACACTCCTGATCAAATAATGCCTGCATTACAATTACTATTAAATAATTAAGTTGTAATTTCTATGTCCAATCATTTATTGTATTTAATTAATATTTTTATTGCTTTAAAGTAATTTATATCTCGTTTTTTAATTTATTGTTCACTCTGTTCCTTTTTATAATTATTCTTGTATTAACAGTGTACTCTTTCATTTGTTTTTTAGTCATGTTTAAAATAATCCAATAACGTTATTATTTGAATGCTATGTGGGTTAAGTTTCATTATATGTCCAGTTCATGTTGGCGTCTACTTTTTGTATATTGTTATAAATATTTAAAAGACACGCTTATTANTTATTTGAACGCTATGTGGGTTAAGTTTCATTATATGTCCAGTTCATGTTGGCGTCTACTTTTTGCATATTGTTATAAATATTTAAAAGACACGCTTATTAGAAACATTACATACTGATAGTAGACTACACAAATAGAGTCAAGAAATTCATAAATAACAAAGAAAAAGTATTTAACTTTGTAGAAACCTATTATCATTTTAAATCTAATTCGACATTTAATTTAAAAACAATAAAAATGAATGATTTTAATTGTCTATTTAGTGTAATAAACAAAAATTAACATAAAGAAGTAGGGATAGATTTGAATAAAGGAGTTGTGAGTAAGGAANAAGAAGTAGGGATAGATTTGAATAGAGGAGTTGTGAGTAAGGAGTGAGTAAGAGGTGAGTTAGAGTTGAGATAGTATATGGGAATTTTGGGGTTTAATATGTAGAGTAAAGTAATAATTTTAACTACTCAATAAAGTTATTCCTATTTTACCTATTTTTACTCTTATTATTTACTATGTGAAGTCTTAAAGAGTAAAACTTGCAAATAAATTTTGGTGCTTACTTTTATTTTCTTAAGTTGTCGTTCGAATTAATCTTGTATTAACTTCTCGGTTCAGTGTTAACAATCGTTTGTAGATTTATTCGTTTATTTTGATTAATTAGATTTATGTATATATTAAATCTTAATCATCAATTCTCGCTTTCATTACCTTGACAAAATATTTCGTTCAAAAGTATTTTTTCCAATGTGCCCTGTTTCTATTATGATTTATTATTTTTTTATACTTTTAAAATTGTACAAGATTTTTACTAATAATATATTTGATAAATTCCTCATAGTCGATATTGATATTCTAAATACTTATTCTGAACTTGCCATACTAAAATTTTAAGAATATGTCTATCTATATTCAAAATATAGTCAACAAGACTGTGTTGGCTCAGCGTAAGGCCTTGGCTGGTAAGGTCACAGTTAACCTTAGTTATATACATTAAATATTATTATAATACATTTCTTAATATCTTAAATGCCAACTGTTTATGCGTTACTACCAAAAAGGAAGGACATAGCTGTAAGACTGGCGGGTACACACGCCAGGGTTGGGTTTATTATTATTAAAATAAATTAATAAAAAAAAAGACTTAATGCTTAAAATATTATTTGATATTTATTTCCATAATATGAAAAATTAAATAAACAAATTAAATTAAACTAAAAGATATTTTTTGTAGATTGGAAACACTGCGAATTTAAAAGTAATTATGTAAACTTATTTTATGTTGAAAACTGTTAGAGTC
>NW_026099763.1:0-22168 GCF_025091365.1 Daktulosphaira vitifoliae | reverse complement strand
TATTTAAAAAAAAAATCAGCTAAAAATATTAACTGGATCAAAAGTTATTTAAGTTGTCAGTGAGTGGTGGGCCACCCTTTAATATATATAATTGAAATTTTAATACAATTGTTTTGATACATTACAAACTTAAGGTTTCAAATAANATATATAATTGAAATTTTAATACAATTGTTTTGATACATTACAAACTTAAGGTTTCAAATAAAACACAAATCATTTATAAGTATGCTAAAGTTCATTAAAAATAATGAGACGTTAATCTAACTAAAATGTTGGAATCCCAATCTTATTAAAAAATCTTCAAGCTAAACATAATTCTTAATTGAAGTTTGATCAACCGATTGTTACTCAAAAAACCGCGCACTCAAAACATTTTAAATAAAAATGTGCTCACGAATCGAGTATCAGGTAAAAATCACTATGATATGAATAAAAACCGATTACTAAGTAAAGCTTGAGTCCTAAATAGAAAGCCAACTACCCTATTTTTACTTCAAAACTAGGTGTCCTGTAATATCTCTAAAAAAATATGTTTTAATTATTTAATTAAATTATCAAATATTTGGTTGTATTTTTCGGATATTAAAATGTTTGTAGGGTCAATCATTTTATTTACTTTTTTTTTTTTTTAATTAGAAATTTTAAATAAATGACAATTACAAATGTTGTTATTCATTTTGAAATTTAGCCGGCTTAATAAAATGAGTCATTAACGTGATGGAAAACATCTATATGGAGATTGGAGAATCAAGGTCAAAAATAAAATTAATATTATTTGAAAATATTTAAAATTATTAACCTGATTGGAATAAAGAAAAATACAAAATGCATTTTGTCTATATCCGTATTTTCCTCATCATCAAGTCTATATCTTTTACTTTATATGGAGATATGTCTTTAAAATATATAAAATATATTTTGTATTTAAATTGTTATTTAGAAATTAATGATTTGGGATGATTTTTCAAAATTTTATTTAATACCTTTAATTTGTAATAAAATCCTGTTTGAAGACCATTGACCTTGACACATTGCTTTTTATCTACTAGCCATTTTATTGTTGCCGTTTGGTTACTCACATAAAATGTACCATTATTGTCTAACACAGGAGAAGTTCGTGGTGCTAAAAAAACACAAACCAGCGTTAAGAAAATTAATAATTCAGTATATTATATTTATATAAAAATGTCAGTATTCACTTGAAGGCGCAGTCATCGCATATATAATGTTTTCATTATCACTATAATTATAACCATTTGTAATAGGCTCCACTTTGATGATGTATTGGGAGTTTGGTATAAGATCGAACAAATAGTATTCAGTAACATTGTGTACTATAATTTCTTTCCAGTCATTGTTTATAATATTGTTTGAACAACTAAAATGGCGATTTACCTATAATTGTAATTAATTTATCACGTAGTTACAGATTGGCAAATAAAAAAAGATATGCTTTATTTCAATTAACCTTGTATTTAATTATATAACTTATTTCTGAATTTATTAGTTCGCTTAGTTTCCATTTTAAAAGTAAGTTGTCTGAGTTTTGACCCAACAACACTGAAATGTCTTCAATATCAATGAATCCTATCAACAAATTTAACTAACTAATTGATGTCATTGTATTTTAATAAATAGTTAGATTAATTTTGAATTTCTTACCAAAAGTTTCTGTAGTCGCGTATTTTACATCTGGAACATTTATTGTACCCAAAATCGTTTGTCCTATTAATTGTACAGCATACGTATGAGATGGTATTAAATTATTAAAAACGTATTCATTATCCTTAATTAGTACCTCCTCTTGAAATACTGAATTTTCATTCCGAGTTAAATTAGACATTAATTTTAAAATATATGATGTGATATTGCACTCATTAGCATCGCTTTTCCTTAACTAAAATATTAATAAAGCATAACTTCATAACATAAATAAATATATTAATATAATTTTAACTGCCGGTGAATCAAAGATAATAAAGTTGAAGATAAAAAAATTAATTTTTTGTGTCATAGATATCTTAAAAAAATACTTTTTTACAACAAAGTAAATTAGTGATGTTGATATAAAAACAATAAAAAATGATAATAAGTAAAAAAATTCATTTAAAGTTTAGTGCAATTTCTTTGCTTTATCTCGAACCTAAATACATTTCTGATTATAATGATGTTAATATTGATACATATAAAAATAACAAAACTCTAAATTTTAATTTTTGTCATTTATGTTATTTTATCTAGTGATCTAAGATGTGATGTTAGTATAGATAGAAGAAAAATAGGTTTAGATGGCTCGAAAAATAGAATTTTTTTTTAATGTCCATTAAATGTTAGTAAAACTATCAGAAATATCTTCCTCGAGTGTTCAAGAAATATTCAAATTAGTTCCGGTCTTACGAGAGTGTTAAAGTGAATACGTGACGGACCACATGGTGTATAAAACCAAACTTTCATTCCGTTGGTTTATCATGAATCAACATTGGCAAGTTGAAAATAAGGCTTATGTAAAGAAGGAGTATTATATGGTGCTGGAATGGCTGATTAACCAGTAAATAATATAAATAATGTCATTACTATCTTAAGTTTGTTGTTTTCAGCAATTTTTTATTTAACGCGTTTTTCTCTAAAGAATTTTTTTGACTTTGTGTGCACTTTAGCTCAAATGTTCTTAAATATATGTATACAATGTTCATTAAGTATAAATAAATGGCATACATTTTTATCATATGAAAAATAATTGTGAAAGTCATTAAAAAGCTCATTCTAAACCTATTTACCCCCTCTTAGTCTTTTATCAGTATGATCTTTTTCGAACGAATATTTTTTGTTTTACTTTTTCCCAAGTTACGGTGATATTGTCAGCTCCTGCGGCAAGTTTCATTTCGTAGTTAATCTTTTTTGGATCTAAAACACATATTATAAGATTTTCTTGAATAAATTTTAACATAGCTTTTTTAAATACACTGATAATATTTGATCTGGATGGTCGTGTGTTCGAAATCGAGTGATAATATTTGAGTGCCATAAATTACATAAATTTGATATTTTTGTTATAAATATTTAAATCGAGTTAGTCAAAAAGTAAATCTGGTACCCCGATTAAAAATAACCAGCCAAAAAGTGCTTTTTTGAGCATTATTACTTCTTAGCACTGTGAGCTTAATAATATTATAATATTCAAGCCATCAAAATTCAACATTTTGAATCAAATTCTGAATCTGATAATTCGGTAAATATTATTGAAGAAGCTCGAGACAGATTATCGTGATCGTGTAATATTATTATTTAAAAAATTGATGAAAGTGCTAATGATAATCTTCTAATCTTGATTGAGAATTTATTGTCATTATTTAATTTGATATTTTTATAAATCAAGTGAAACAAAATTTGTTAGCGTCTAACAGGAAAATGACCATTTCTAATTGAACTTTCTAGCATTCACTATGTGCATTGAGTTTTGAAATTTAAAATAACTTATGTTCTATTGATACATTGATAAAAGTTCTTGGAATTATTATGACTGAACAAAACTACTAACAGCTTATATATAAAAACTTCGTGAAAAGATATTACAAAAACGTGAAACCAGTGAGTCTATTGGCACATTTAATATATCAATGAAAAATCTTCATTGTGTCAAAAAAACAAAACTAGTAGAAATATTATCCATAAATGCATTTGTAATAAGATTATTATCAAAACATGCGCCCCTAATAGTATTTTTATAAAAGTAATAATATTATAATGTTTTCCTAACATTTTTAAAATTGTTATCTGGGGTGGTTTACGTATTTAATTATATAGTTAGAGGTGTAATACTCCGTTAATTAAGTTTTATTCTTTTATTTTAACTGAAACTTAGCGAAGATCATTCTAATACAGAATTGGGATTTCATAACTATTATGTTAATCGCAAAGATAGGAGTATATTGACTAGTACTGCTGGTAGAGGTTGTGGTAGCGGTACTTTTGCATAAAGATTTATCTTCCATGGCAATTGTGATTGAACATGATAATATTGACCAAATGTCTGTTCATTTTTAAATAATTTAAACATTGAAAGTTATTATTGGATCATGTTATTTACGGATGTAACTACTTAACAGTTTCAGCAGTATATTATCTTTCAATACAAATAATTAAAGAAATTTTTGTTGAGTTTTTCCAAGTTCTAGACGATTGATTAATTACTGTGGTGAAAATGTAACTTTAGATGTTAAAGGTTATGAGTAATTTTGATTAAGATCAAAATTTAGTCTCAAATAATTACTTTAAAAAAAAAAATTGTTATAAAACTTATAACTATTGTTTTATTATGTATGTAAATTGNTAACTATTGTTTTATTATGTATATAAATTTCATTTTAAATAGTATTAAAAGATTTCAACTGTACTCTCTGCCCTATTTAGGGTAATTACTATGTTTATCATTTTTTCTAAATGAAATAAATGTAGGTACAAATATAAATATAGTAACAATTTTGATGTTTATCATATAAAATACTTACTAAAGCATTTTGTGAAATAGTTAGCAGTGTTTATATCATCTTTGTTTGAATTTCCGTCTTCTGCAATCAATATTACACCAACCGTATACATTGTTGCTGCTTCTAAATTGCTTATTTTGTCTTTAAGAAGAAAAGTATTTATGGGTTTTATTGGTGAATACTGGAAATCTAATTCACTTGAAATTGGCTAATATAAAAAATTATAAAACTTATTACATTTAACCGTAGTTTATGATGTTAAACAAAAAAAAATGTGGCTTTTGATTAAAACAAAACTAAGAATATTAGACAAAACTTTAACTCAATTATTTTAAATCACAATTTTGACAGTATTTATCATTACTAATTGACAGTAATATGTAAAAGACCTGTATGAAAGACTTTTCAAATTTATCAAAAAATGAATTAATTACCTTATAAACTATCTGATAAAAAGATGGAATTTTACTTTTGCTTCCCAAGATATTTTCAATTCTTAAATTTAAAATTAATTTTATTGAATGAAAATCTGAAAATTCTAATTTAGGCGGTTCGATTAGAACTGGGTATTCTGTAATAATGTAATCGAAATTGTTATAAATAATAATCCGCAAAACTTCATCAAGTAATTAAAATTGACAATTACTTTCAATACAATACGGCATAATAAAATTATTTTTACATCCTTCTTTACAAGTTCCTAAAATATTATCGCATTGAGTTTTACAATTGTTTGAACATATTTTTTGACATCCGTGACCGTAAGTTCCTTCAGGACATTCTATACGATTTTTCAATGTTTTCAGTTTTTTAATTATGAAAAATGCTTCAAATTATATACAAACCTTGATTGCATAAAGGTCCAGTATATCCAGCTGCACATGAACATCTATGATTATTTGTGCAGAACAACATATTCTGACAAAAAGTCTTCTTTTGTGAACACCAAGCAGTACAATCAGCACCATATTTATTTTTGCCGCATTCTTCAAACACAATTTTATATAAAATAATTTTTGAACTATTTTAAATGCCTATGGTCATAATTACCTTTAGGTGAATAGGTACTGGCAGCCATTTCTCGAGTGATACCTATTTAAAATTTAACAAAAAAAAAATATTACTTGAAAAAGAAACTTACATCCATAGCAATTTTTTTTTTTTTAATATTATTATATTATTATTTTTATAATGTTATATAATTTTATATTGATCTTATAAAAATGTTTTTGTGACGGTGTTTTAACATTATTGTTTAAAATTGCTATCTGGAAAAAGAATCATTTATTTCTTATTAAAATTATATTTTATTTATTTACTTGGATAAATATTTACAATAGAAGTTGACTCAATTATTTCTGTGCCGTGTATTTCATATACATCTTCTACTTCTAAGTAAATAAAAAATTAATTACTTGGTTATATGAAGTATGATTTAACAATTAAAATATTTATAATTTATCGAATTTGAGTGACATTATATACTTACTGCCGTAATCTATACATTGAGCAATTCGTTTTATGCCAAGTGCTGAATAACTATTGTAATTATCATTAGTAATAGTTAAGTAATATTTTTTATTTTTTTCAAATGGTCTATTAAATTTCATTATTAATGTTTTAAACTCGTTGCCCTAAAAAATTATTTTGGAAATATTAAATTTATTAGTTATAATCAATACATATTTCCATAAACCGTAAAGAAAGATAAAAGTCAAGAATGTTTTAGATTATAATTTGTCAAAAAAAAAAAATTTAGAGTTATCTTTATGATATGGTTTAATAGTATTTAATATAAGTTGAAACATCTCGTTAAAGCGATCACATACATTTACTTAACAATCTAAAAGCTAACACAGTATAAGTATTGGGTAAGCAATTGCTGTATTAATTGGTATAATTGATATTTTTATCGTTAACCGAACTTTCTGAATATTTAATTGGAATGAGAAAATGTATAATAATAATATAATATAATAATATAATATAATATAATAATATAATATAATATAATAATATAAGAAAATACTTTAAGGTTATTATACAAACTAACTAGCTAACTATGTCTCACGCAGAAGTATAAAAAATATAATTTCTTTTTTTTCAAAAGTATCCTTTTGTATCCAAAAGTAAAATCCTACACACTTTAATTAACACAAAAAATATAGTTTTATCCCCTTTAAAATTATATGTACTTTAGTTTTTAAACAGAAACCTACATATTTAATTGGCTTAAGAGCGTCCATAAGATAACTTTCAGAAAGAGACAAAGAAATTATTTATTTTTTGTTTGTCATTTTAATTTAACCATATTTTAGAGTAATTTCAATGAAAAAAAAACCCAGCACAGACATCAGGTGACATGGCATAGTTAGGACAACTATAGATAATATCTGACAGTGATTAAAATCAATATCATATAAATCTCTTCGATGAAATTCTGTGGCGTTTAATTTTTAGAAGAAGTTATCAAATTAATCCAAAAGCAACAAGAACTCCTGTTTCATAATTTATATCCTGATTTATAAGTTTTATGATTTATAAGTATAATATATAAATAATGACACCTCGCAATAATGTAGTCGACATTGGTTTTGATGGTTGAGACCTGTAAGCTGTTAGTTAATGATGAGCAACAACAGGTTATTTAAAAAAACAAACACAATATATAAAATTTTCGCATAATATCGCGGCACTTTTGCTGTAGTCGGTGACGTGGTGCACGGCATGGTCCTCGGACGTCAAAAAGATGGCAGCGATGATGGTGATGGTGTGCGGGTGCGGATCGGTTTGTCGAGTACGGTCTTGCGACACGTCCGCTGTCAACGGGGTACATCCTCGACGTCGTCACTTTAACGACAGGAACAGGAATCAATATATAATTTGTGGTGGATGGTCGTCGGCACTTGCTGGACTTAGCACCGTGGCGTATGGCCCGCACTGTTAGTCAGTTAAACTACCAGATACCCATAGTAGGACGACGGTTAAGAAAGTTGGCGTGGGGCACCGTGTGTTTAGAAGCGACGCGTGATGCGCCTCTTTGTGCGATGGGAGGAGTGGTGGTGTCAGCGTCTGTTTCGTGGGCTGACACTAGTAAAATGGATGTGCAGACGGTTCTCGCTTGGCGGTCGAGTGTTAATATGATGTATGTTTGATAAGCTTTGTACGTCCCACTGTGCCATTAAAGACCGCAGCGTAGTTTTACATAATTTGTGTTAATAATTCGCGCGTATGTGGGTCGCATTACCTGGATGAATTGTACATGCAGCATAATCCCAAGAGACTTCCGGATCCATCAGAGAATCATGCCCTAGAAATGCGCCACAGTACAGATTATCCAAGAACACAGCCGTAAAATTAAACGTCAGATCTTCGATGTTGGCGGTAAAAGTAGCGGTGGTGGGTGTTGTGTGGCCGTCAACTAGTCGTTTGTGCACTATTCCGTGTTTATGGGGTTGTATAAGACTTTTGCGCTTGTGAGTCAAGTAATGCCGTCACAAGGCCGTTGTTAAATTCAATTTACACGGCGGGTGTAGTAATTTTAGGTGGGCCTATTTGTTTAGCAAAGCTCGGGTGGTTTACGGGGAGTGTGTGAGCGCGTTGCCTGCCACTAGTGTCAATCGCCTTAAGCGGGTAATTTTGTATCGTAATTTCACGGAGGGATAATAAAAAATTATAAGTATACAGAGTGATTCTTTAGATATTAGCCTCTCTCACTTTAGCAATGTATGGTTTTTATCTTACTGTATTTTTTAGCATAAATTCTTCTAATGATGTGTCATCTTGATATATTTTTATAAAAGAAGTTGGCGTTGGTGAGTTGTATTTATCCACATCTTTAAAATACGTCATTGATATACACCCTGTCACCGTTTCATCTTGAATCCAATCGATTTTAAATGATATTTCATTGTTAGAGTTTTTAAAATTTAATGAATTACCCTCTGCTAATATATCTGTACGTCCATCTATTTTGAAAAAAAAAAACATTTTGTTTTCGTTATAGCATTAATCACAATATATACTTATTATTTAAAGAAGCAAATAATTTTTTTTTGCATTTATTTGATCAGATATTAATTACTGTATGATAATACTGTTCATAGTATGGACAATGGCGCAACTAGAGCAAAAATCTTAAGGGTGTCAACATTTTTAAAACAAATTACTTCTCTTTATGTAATACTACTGTTGACTATCGCACTTAGACAGTTGATTAAGTACGTAGAACGTTTTCGTTTTAAAGTTGTAGAATTGTNTTAGACAGTTGATTAAGTACGTAGAACGTTTTCGTTTTAAAGTTGTGGAATTGCACAAAATATCTGCATTAGATTTATCAAGTGGATATTGGTTAGTAGCATTTATGACACAGTAAACGCGCAAAAACATATCATTCTCTATCAAAACATAAAAATATTAAACGCCGTTGGCGTTTAACATTTCTCCATTTACGTTGTTTATACCTGTAGCTTCGTTGTATTTTAGCTCATTTCAATTAACATTAAGTTAATTCACATCAAATTTGGTAAATTCATTAATCGAAAAATAAATACAATATTAAAAATTTTACTTTGATTACTTTTAATTACATGTTTTTCTCAATTTATCAACCATAAAGCATTTTTCGTGTTTGACCAGACATTTTCTATTTTATGAGCTGGTTAAATATGTATGTTGTTATTTGGATAAATAAAGTTGACACTTTTTGTAATGTATAAAAGATGAATATGAAAATTACATCATGGTTGATAAATTCAGAAAAACTTGAAACTAAAAGATACCAAACGTAAAATTCTTAATAATTAATTTTTCGATTAATTAAGTGCCGGTATAAAAATATTCATAGGTTTCCATTCAACTTTCAATATTTATGCATAAAAGATGCCCTTAAAAAGAGTTTTTTTTTTCAATATAATTAGAATTTAATATAGTTTATCAGAATAAATAAAAAATGATTCAATTCAATTTCATAAAAAATCATTATTTGACAAAAAAAAATGAGTGTAGTATTCTTAATAACTCTCACTAAACAGGTTGATTGATTTATCGTTGACCATTAAATTCCTCCTAAAATAATGATAGTTTTGAGAATTATTTATTTATTGATGTATATTTAATTAAATATTTTTAGGTCCATCCCTTATCATCTATAAGGGTAATAAATGTTATTAACTCAAATTTTCATAAACTTTATAATGATACAGACTATTTACTACTAACTATTAATAAGATATTTTTCCATCAACATGTTTCTTAAAATCTATTCTACAAAATAGCTATCTTGGATGTTTTTATTTTTTATTTAAAATTTTAAAATAATTATAGACCTCACGTATAACTGTTATTTAAAAAATAAACCAGAAAAAAATATTGAGTTATTTAAGTTGTCAGTGAATACTGGGCCATTCTTTATATTCTTATGTTCGTTTTCTTAGGTTTGATTAATTGTTGATTTTGTTGTTTGTGTGTATTCTTTTTATCTCGCCTTTATCTCAAATACTTGTGGTTGGCTACTCATATTTTAAACTTCCACTTGACACGATCTTCCACATCAGCCGTCCTTATATCGCATTCAATAACATCCCTCCATGTATGCAACTGTACGTTTTTCATTATCTATCTTTAATTTTAGTGTAACATTGATTCGTGGTTGAATTAGATTTCATTTTTTAATTCAATTTTACACTCAATTACTCAAATTTATAACAATAAAAACAAATAAAAAAATATAATCCCGCATGTGTTCACANAAACATAAATAAAAAATATAATCTCGCATATGTTCACTATTTCAAAGTCAATGTTGCATAGACTGAACTTTATTTTTTGACGAATATACAATAATGTATATTATACAATCAATTATCTTAAACGTTAATAACTTCTGAAATACTTGTTCAAAATTTGTTATCGAACAGTCATTTATTTAGTCAGATTATTTTTATTATAAATGTTATTTAAATGTGTATGTTGCCATTGAAAAAAAATTAACACGGTATAACTATATATAGTTTTATCAAGTTCATTTTTTATTTTTTATATATTTAATTGCTTATAAAACATAAAATAATTATTATTAAACAAAACCAAAAAAAAAAAAATGTTTGAATTTTTAATATTTTAAGACCTATTTAGAGATCAACGATAAATCAAACACTATGTATAGAAATTATAACATGCTGCAAACATTTTAATTTGAAATATAATGTAGGTACAATTAAATCAATTACGTAATTCACCAAAAAAAGTTCTCATTTTTAAAAGTTATGCTTTCTTTTTAAGCATGTGAAACCTCAATCAAGTTTATGTTCAGTAAAATTATTTACCCAACACATTTATAATCATCTCGCCAGATTAAAAAATGGTACCCTTCGTTATATTTATTTTCTGTCGTTATATTTTGATTTTAGGAAATACAAATTATTATTTATGGTGATTAAAATAAATAACAAGTATTTAAATATAAATTACACAATTATAACCAGATAATTACTTCAAATAAATTGTGCTGAATTAGATAATCCACATGATGAAGTAAAACAAATTAATTAATTGATAAGAAATGTTAATGTTAATTGATGACACAAATACAATATTTTTAAGTAAAAAAAAAAATGATTACTTAATTAATTTAACTTACAGTTCCTTCGATCATATGTTATACTAGACGAGATGTCGAAAAAAATTGATTCGTACTCAACATTGTTTTTTGTATATATACTATTTGGATAAAAAGAATCAACAATAAATTCAAGACTTTTTTTTTCTGATTTCAAAATTCGTCCATTAAAATATACTGGCAACCCTTTAGCATTAGTTCGAGAATGTATTTCTACATTATTGCAGTATAACGCTTCTCCATTATAAATAATTGAAGTTATATTATTGCCTATTTAAAAAAGTAGAAAGCAGAATTAAAATAATTATTACCGAAAAATAAAAAACAAACAACTGGAAATTCTTACATGAATCAAAATAAGTGCATTTTTCTTTTAATTTGCATACTAATGTAATATCGTAAGATCCTAAAAAAATAAATGTTTAATAATAAACAAAAAATAATTATTAACAATTAAAGTGTTTTTTACAAAAAATTAGTTACTCCATTAAAAAAGAAAAACATTATCTGCTTATATTATTGTCCATTGACAATAACTAAAATTATTGAATTGAAAGTGAAACAAACACTGTTATGTATTATACGGAAATGTAAAACTTAATTTACTCTTATTATTTGAAAGTACAAAGTTACTTTTTGTTTTACAAACTCTTTAATTGTAATTACACTATAAAGGTAGGTTGTTAATTTGTATAAAACTTAAACAAAATATATTTTTTGAATAATTTAGTAAAATTAATGTTTAAAAATTACCAAAAGAAGTATCAACAAATTCATGAGAGATTAAAAATGAGGTCGATTTGCATATAAGAAAACAATAAATACCCAACAAAACAAAAACGACTTTTCCAAAAAATACATTTTTTGAATGCATTTTGTGTATTAAAAAAGCTTCCAGTGATGTTTATTTTTAAGTCATAGATCTGTAAATTAAAATAATTTTGAAATTTTGTTTAATATATACATTTAAAAGGTAATCTAAGAGCTGATTATATACAAAAATGTTTTTTTATCATTTATATAAATAGAATGTATCATGTTGCAAACCGAAAAGTTAAAAACTAATTTTTTGAGATGTTTTGTGTTTTTGAACTTCAAACATTTCGGTTTACATAAGACATCATTAGTACGGGCATTAGGTTTTGCAAATCATAATTATAATTATGAAGTAATATTTGCCAGGAAGGAAAGGGTTGAAGTTAGATAAGTTTTCCCAGTAGAAGCGTTTATATGGTGAATCTAAAATTTCTTTTGTTCGGAGGAGGCAATAAAAACTTTTCTTATGTATATCCCCCCCTAAAATAAAACCCTAACTAAGCCATTGGTTTGTACGAGTACCCATAAAAAGTAGTGTTTGCACATTCATCATGATCTTGTAACGGCACTAGACACCATTAACGTTTTTAATTTATAATAAGTCTCCTAAAAATTGTTTGAAGTTCACTTATCATGGAAATCGGCAAATTGGTACTTATAACGGTCAGTAATTATAATACCAGTAGATCTCAATACCGGTATTTTTTAGTGTATTGAAAGTACCGCCTGTCATAAACTATAGTTAATCGTGTATGTGCCGGTAGTGTGGTGTGGCACAGTCGATCATTTAGTCGCCATCTTAGCGCTGATGTTTAGCTGCGCTGTTTGCCATTGGTTCCCAGATGGCTGACGTCATTAATAATGACACACCCTTGTTCCCATACTGTTTTCCACAGTCATAATGAGGTTGCGTCACATCGACAGCCCATGTAAAATTGCGTAGAATTGTTGAGTCCAGAGCCCAAATAGTGTCGATAGAGACTGTGTTAATTGTGATAATGAATTGTGTATGTTGCCATTGTAATATTCTCCTTTGGAATATTAATAAAATAAATACCTCTTGTATTTCTAAGACCACAGAAAAGAATATGCTAACACGATTATACATATAGTATTGACTCTTGGCAACTACAAAGTAGTCATGAGTCATTGTCTGTCCCAGCGTCTTCGAGGCACCACAGAAAGCATTAAATAGGAGTAGGTGATAAAAAGTAACAGTCTTGTTTTGATTGTAGGACGGATTGGTGACTCAATATGTCTATGAAAAGGCATGACACAATCAAGACGTTTCATCCCTGTTTATGCTTTTCGTGGTACGTTATATAAGGGCTGGAGACTGCTTTAGTCAGTCAGTCAATCTTTCATCTTTCTTGTCCACTTTTCTCACTACAATGTCAAGTTAATCAATTTAAAATAATTCCAAACATACTCGTACGTATTCTTTTCTGCTGTTTGTTTTTAGACTTAACTTTTGACACTAAACTTAAAATATACATTTGTTTAAATAATTAACATTTTCTACAATAATAAATACGCTTCTATTAACCAAATACGATTCTCATTTATTAATGTACCTACTATAGTTTTAAATATATTCTTAACAACCATAAATCTACACTCAAGATTTTATCATCATCAGTGAATATCAGGTAAGAGTAGTTTTAATACACTAACTACATTTATTAAGTAATAACTATTAGACCTTAGTTGTAGTATAAAATATTAATAAAAAAAAATGTATACAACTACACATTAAAAATATTTTTTGTAAATATAATTATAATTAATTAATATGACAATTAAATATTATTCGATTAAACTAACAAAACAATCGATCACTTAACGCTCTGGCCTAGCACGGTGGAGGGTCAAGCACACACTGATTTTATTTATCGATAGGTCTTATCGCCTTTATGACAATTACAGAATACTACATAGTACTTCCCCCTTTAACACACCCTTCTTTCTTTTGGTTATTACACCATTTGAAATCGATAACTTTATAAAGTATAAAGAACTAACTTGAAAAATACTTCAATTAAATTATTATTTTAATTTTTCGATTAATTTAATGGTCAATGAAATAAACATCATTTTGTATGTTTTGCTCTATAGATAAATAATAGTGATAGGCATTTTCGAATATATTAAACTATCGAATTGTATTCGAATAGTTTTTATACAATCGATTAGTTTATTTTTAGCATAAACTATTCGAATGGGTTACCGTATGTTTTTAAAAAATATTCGAATAGTTCTACCTAAAATTTTTTATTAAGTATACTTAATTATAATAAGAAGATAATTAACGAATACTTATAAATAAATTATTATACAATTAATAATAGTAAAAATTAGTGATTGGCATTTTCAAATATTTTAAACTATTGTATAACTATTCAAATTGTGTTTATACAACCGAATAGTTTATTTTTAACATAAACTATCGAATAGTTTTAAAAACTATTCGAATATATTGTGTAACTATCGAATATTTTTACTATTCGAATATTTTTTGAATGACTATCGAATAGTTTGAATAGTGGACAACTATCGAATAGTTCGATATTTCCCATCACTAATAAATAATGTTAACACGCCTATAAATTAAAGGGATGTTTAATTTTTTATGTTTATAAAAATTTAATAAATAAGACAATTACTATCATCATATTTAATAACAACATTACTTTATTTGCTATTTTTAAAATATTATATTATAAAAACGTATTACTATAATAAATTGTCACCGGTATGTAACAACTTATCCAACTTCGAGAAAAGTTGTTACATTTTGGCTTGCTGAAATTAAACATTTTGTTTGGTACATAAACTACAAACACATTGAATAATCTATAATTTTATGAAAGCTTAGAATCTATAAATATATATTAATTTATAACAATTTTGGGTAATTGTTGAAGAAAAATTACAAAAAATAAAAATTGTAACAACTAGCTCCGTTTTTCTCTATAGAAAATATTATAACAAGACCGATTGAAGGACATAATTTACATTTATTTAAGTTCAAGTAAATAGTATTATAATCACACTAATCAACGAGCGCATTTAAATAGTTCTGATAAAGAGATGTATCATCCAAAAAGATTTGACAATGAGAGCAATTTTAAGATCACTGGCAAATAAACTATATTCTCATGGTTAGAAATAACAAAATCCGGAGTCAATAACTTAGCTGCCCTAGAGATCATTAGACTATAGTTGTCTGACTAGACATAACATTTTTACTTATTAAAAACAGTTANAAACATAACATTTTTTCTTATTAAAAACTGTTCTTTCGGATGTTTTAAAATATGTACATTTCATTTTTTCCATTTAAATGGAACTTGACACTTATCGTTCAATTTAAATATTATTCATAAAAATGATTTAAGTTCAACTAAGACAACCAAATTAACTCAGTCAGTAACGCGTTGTATTTTGGTACATTAGTATTAAGGTTCGATTTCGATTTCATCGTTGCAATAGGCTAAGTATGATTTTCCGTCCTCTTTGACACAACTAATTGCTTTTAGAGAGAGTGATAAACATAAATTATAAGCTCACAAATAATTATAAATATTAGAACGATATTTAAATTAAAATTCATAAATTTATATCTCTGTTTTTTTACCATAGAAATAAAATAATATATTTTTTTAAATTATAATTTATGATTTAATGTAAACATATTGTTTGAATATATTATAATTAAAATTATGTTGGGTTAACTATACGATATAATATTGATAATTTATTATTGATTATTTAATATTTATTATTGATCATTGAAATTTATAATACAAAAGTTATGTGTTAACTTTTCTCTGATTTCATAAAAACTAAGAAGTTATTAATTCAAAGATTTTCGGTAAGTAGGTATGATAAGGGAAAAAAAATTAAAGTTTACTGACACGTACGTTATGTGACCTAAGCCAACTAAAGTTCATCTTATTTATTATTTACTTATCTAGTACATTAGTCGGATAGTTATAAGATGGTTTGTATGTAAGGTTTATATAAAAGATTAAATTTTCTATGTATTCTAATTCGAGTTTACATAACTACATATTTATAAGTATTAAGAAAAAAACAGAAATATAAAAAAGCAAAAATGTATCGACACATACCTTCGTGGATTTGACGTGATTTCGCTGAGCAGTAATTGCGATACTGAATAATTAAGCGTAGAACTATAAAAAATATAATATTAGTTATTTTAGTTATTAAAATGTGATTAGACCACGATTATCTATACTAGTAGATAACCGTAGATTAGACCAAAGTGTATATGGTATTAATAAGTCGGACATTGAAGTCATTAATTATTTAAGTTAATATGTAAGGGATAACCTTTGTTGCTTGATTTATTATGTTGTTTTTAATTAAATTATATTTTCATGAATTTTTATGATATTCTATTATATTTTATTAACGGACATTATTAGTTGTTTTTAATGCACAATGTTCTATTTTTATCTTCCATCAGTAACTGAAACAGTAATGGTTTTATTAAGATGTGTTTAAAATTTTGTTGGGTACAAAATATTAGAAATACCTGGCAACGGTATTTCGTTATGACAAAGTTCACAGAAATCTCTGTATTTGCGCAAGACGTCGTTTCTCGTCACCAAGGCCGTTGACGAGATACACACACATTCTATAAGTATTTTACCACCGCTGTCCTTTCATCACAAACAAACATGTTTGTTTTGTATCCTTAGGGTGGACAGGGAATTTTCGCGCGTCGAGGCAACACCGCCATGACTTACAACGTACTTTCCAGTGAACACTGTCACTATCAACATTGTACTGTCAACGTTACAACACGACGTCGTAGTTTCACTGAGCGCCACCGATCGTGTAAAGGAAAGCCATTTTCAGGCTAATCGAATTATCAGCTGTCTCTGCCTGATATTTTCCATCTGTAAACCACTCGTCAGTAAATTTTATAAATCACTCTGAATAATTTAGTCTATTTACACAAACATTGTTTATTACCAATTCGTTGTTTTCTTTGCTACTCTTTAAATAGTAGATATTACATTTACTTAACTTTTGTCACTATAATGATTGTATTGTTTATATGTACAGTGGCGGTTCGTGGCTTGGACGACGGGGCGATCGCAACCCCTACTAAAATTAATTAAATTAAGAAAATTAATTGTATATTGTTAATTTTACATTTTTAAACAGTAAAGTAGTTTGTTGTGTGTGAACATTAAAGTTTTTTCTCTCAGTATATGAGTGTACGCACGAGCAGAGTTGGTACAAAGACTGTTTTGCATTGCGTGTAGTTAATGTGTTGAATTGTTGTTTACTCGTTCTACTACACGCAATCATAAGTTAATTTCAGAATGTTTCATTCTTCAGAAATATTATTTGTTAATTACTCGATCTATTGTGTTTTTATTGAATTATTTTAAGTGTAAGACTCAATACTAAGGTTACCACCCACATGCATCCTATCTGTTCTTTTGAAACTTATCTAGAACCAGTTAGACGGCGAGTCTACACTCAGGCGCAGTTGCGTCTTAATATTCGTGTTTCGCAAATTTTATTTTATTTATAAAATAAAATTTTATTTTTAGTGAGAGAAGTGGACTTGATGTGATTCCCAGTTGCAACAGTATATTTTGCTTCAATATACGTATAATTATATATTTGTCTTCTTCGATATAAATTTGTATTAATTAATCTGCTTAAAATTATTTTGTGTATTCATTAAGAAAGTTATCATCTTCTATTTGAAGTTAAAATATATTATTGCAAATTAACATCATATTTTCTCTTAATTACCAATGTTGTTTAAATAATGATTTTTTAAANTCTTAATTGTCAATGCTGTTAAAATAAAGATTTTTTTAATCCGGTCTATAACATAAGTAAACAATTGAAAATATTTAAAATGTCTCATAAGATGACAGAATAACACATACAAAAAGTTAACTTCAATAATGACACAATGAAATATTACATAGTATTTTATAATGCTCATTTCAAAAATACAATAAAATAAAACCTTTGTGATCGTAGTTTCGTTCGGCAGCGGCCCGACGGACTCATCGACAATTTAGATTATTCATACTTAATTAATGTTTAAAAATCATAAAAAAAAGTAAATAAACTACATTTATATCTATCCTGCACATACTTCAAATGTATAATATGATATTTTTGGTGTTTTATACACATTTAAAACGTAACAATTGTTTAAATTGTTCCAAAATTATGTAACAACTCGTGCTGTTTTTTGTCATTTCGCGCCTGGGAACTAATACGAGAATGTAACATCTTCTCAAGCGATTTCAAAACAGAATGCTGTAACATAGACAAATTAAGCTTTTCTACGCATGTTACTGATCATATGATTAGGGATGGCATAGTCCATTAAATATTGTCATTCGCGGAAAATAAAATAAAAGATGATTTACCATGAAATGAATATAAAGAAGATAGTAATTTTATTTTATTAGAAATAACACTAAATGAAATCTTATTTAAACAGTCAGGAGCGTTGATATAAAAGCCATATATTGTCAAAAGAATGTAAAAAAGCAAAAGTAAAATATTTTACTAGAACCTCATGTTCCAATGGTATAGTAATTGATCGTTTATCAGAAGAGTAAACTAAATTGAGCTAAACGATTACAAAAATTACCAATGCATAATGTGTAACAAAAAAAATCGTTTTTACACGACTCATGTCGTAGTGATTTTGATGGTAAGGAGTCGTTTATTATTCAAGAACAACAACAGATTATTTAAAAAAAAATCTTCGCATAATATCGCGGCACTTTTACTGGATTCGGTGACGTGGTGTACGGCATGGTCCTCGGACGCCAAAAAGTTGGCAGCGCTGATAGTTCGTCAAGTCCGGTCGTGCGACACGTCCGGAGCCGATGGCGTACATCCTCGACGTCGTTACTTTAACCACAGGAACAGCACTCGATAAATCATTTGTTGTGGGTCTTCGTCAGCACTTGCTGGACTTAACACCGTGGCGTATGGCACGCGCTGTTGATCAGTTAAAACACCAAATATCCATAGTAGGGCGATGGTTGAGAAAGGTGACGCGGGGCACCGTGTGTCACGAAGCGACCCGGGACCGTGTCAAAATAAGAAACCTTTAATATTTTAAAAAGGTAAATATTTTAAGAAAATAAAAGAAAGTAAATTTAAATTTGTGTTGATGTACAAGAATATAATACATTTTTGCAAACAATCTCCCAAAAATAATGTCACTGAGCTCTTTCATGAAAAAAATTGAAAATCAGACATCGTTAAGCAATTATTCCATCATTGGCAAATATTTCAATAAATATTGAACATAAAATTTTCAATCATGTTTTTCACTATTAAATTTATAAAATATTATATGCATTATTATTAGTTTTTATTTTTCAGACAATCGTTTCACAGAAGATTTTGATAAGTACGTAAATGAAACGGTACAAAATATGTTACTAAATAAGTTTCATCCGGCTAATTTGCCTTTTAAAATCTATAGTAATATTTATTTTCCTAAACCAACAGAAGCATCAATATATAAAAAAGAGTATAATGATACAGAATATTGTGTTCACATTTTTAACTCACATTTATTTGCTGCTATAGTACCACAGGTCAGAGCAATTAAAACACTTAAATTTTCTCGATATTTCTTAAATTTTATATATTACAGGTAAAAATGGTTTATATTATATTATCTTATTAAACTACTAATTACTTAATAAAATTGGGTTGTAGATACAGAATGACCAGGAAATAAAAGAAGAAGTTTGAAAAAATTGGACAACAGAAACTGAAATATTATATGAACGCTTTATACATTATAATTTAAATATAGTTGTACCATATNCATTATAATTTACATATAGTTGTACTATACTCTTATACAATTTTTCATGAAAGGACCTAATTAGCAGTTGAAATAAATATTTAATAATTAACTAATAACCATTTTGTTTTTATATAAAGCTATCACAATGTAAAACTTCTAGTACTAATAATGAAATAATAATTACAGGATATTGCTTAAACAAAGACTGTCTAACATTCTTATATAGTGTTAAACAAAAAATTATCGAAAGGCATTGACAGCCCCAGATAAATGAAACAATGGTCAAGTATGTGTATAAAGAACCACCACTCTTGATACCAATAGAATTCTGTTCTTCTGCGCTCTATACTCGTTTATTCATGTAATAAAACCTATTTATTACATTTATTCAACAATGTAAAACCTAATGTTTCAGTATACAAAATATCTTTTAAAAAATCTAAATTATTGCGTAGTATCGTTAATTATCATTTCATTACACCATCGAAGATCACCGTTCCATATCATCAACAAATTCATAGAATAACTCAAATTAATAATAAACCCTCTTATACTCGGACTAACATTCCTTATGAACAAAATAATATTTCCTATTATTCCCACTACATAAGAATATCATTATTATCTTCCATTGATCGTATCATAATTGTATTAATATATTTTTGTATACTATAGTTAGTAATAATATATTTTTGTTTTTATTGTACGGCAAAAAGCGTAAATTGATAATTTGTGATATTTTTTAAAAATTTATATTTTGAGTATTAGCATATATTTTAAGTGTTTTGAGAATAAAAAAAAATCTTTTATTTTCCTCGTAAAGTAGGTATTAAAAACATTCATTTTTTTATTTTTTAACAGAATTTACTTTCTATTAAAATTTTTTTAAAAATTGTGCTAATCGATTATTTTATTGTTTGACTATGCAAAACTCATTTTCAGTATTTAAATTAATAATTTAAACCAAAAATCTATTACAATTAAAACTAGTTGATGAATTTTACTCGCAAAGTATATAAAACGTCTTTTATGTAACGTAAAACATTATTATTATATTTATTGTTCGCACAATAAGCACATATCTTATCGAGATAAATATTTACAATACACATAACCTATAGTTAAGTACTTTTGAAACATAAAACCTTTGGAATGTTAGTAGGCCTTTTCTTTTAAAAACTATTTGATTGTATTAAATTTCTTAAATTTAAAGAACATAAATGAATAAATTGTTAAATATTCTAAGTAATGATTATTATTTAGAATATTTACGTAAATAATTTAACATTGCCAGTGAACGGGACCGCCGAAATTTAAATAAAAAATTTCTTTAAAATTAAACTTATGTCTAAAATATTTAACTCAAAATTATTGGAAAATAGGATGACGTATTTCTAGAACAATGTCTCCATCACCAACACTAAACACTTACTGTTGAACCGACCAAAATATACTCCCTTACATTANTTTTTTTTTGTTAAATTTTAAAGAATATACGGTAATTTTTGAATTTTACTATAATGTTAATAATGTGATCAGAATGTTATGGTCGGGGTTACAAGCATTTATTGGGCGTCATTTNATATTATTAAATGATCACCTAGTCGATTGTTATAGTTTACCAGTGTCATAAAAAAAAAATAATATGGTACTGGACGAGGATATATAGATTGACTATGTATGTGATATTTATCTTTTTGTCATAAAAAAAAGATATATAGGGGACAGGATATGGATATTAATTATAATAATAAAAAGAATGAAGAGAAATTATTATAATGAAGAATGATGTAGGAAATAAAATAAGCGGCCATATGTGTGATATTTATGTTTTTTATAATTAAGAAAGAGGAATAATAATAGAATGTAGATGTTATATATAGATGTTATGGTTAACGGATTGTTGAAGTACGTTTAGCTACAAGGTGAAAATATAGCATACAATATATATATCCATGAACTCGTTATTAAGATCCTACCACTGCGCGTAGTTTGTCGTAAAAAGTAAATTGAAGGAAAATTATATTCGGATGATTCACACCTGAGTCATATTAATTTTACAATGAAATGTGCAATGATTACGGAGGAGGATTTTACGACTCTTAATATTTATTGGTCATGCTATATGAATGGGAAACAGCGTGTGTTCATGTAAGATGCTACTGTCCAATTGTTGGGCGCCAAGCTTTAATGGCTGGATTATTTTCTTTTTGTAATTGTATAATACAGGTTAAAACATCTACGTTGAACGCGCACTATTATGACCTGAATGGTGAGAAAGTAGTTATTAATAACTTTTCAAATTATCCACCTTTGACAATTCTATTATTCCCTCGATAAAAGTTATTCTTGATTTATCTTAAGTCTACCCTTAATTTTATGACATGCTTAGAAATA
>NW_026099762.1:5540-22176 GCF_025091365.1 Daktulosphaira vitifoliae | reverse complement strand
TGCTTTGTCATCCTTTACTCAAACTTATTAACTCCAAATAATTGGAATAACATAAATTTACTTACTTCTTTTATTCTTGCATATTGCTGTAAAATGATTTGATAAATATCTCGCTATGTTTATTTATGCTTAGAAGTATTTAATTCAAACTTCGTCACAAGATAAATAATTAAAATAAGTTCTTTTCGTATATAAATAAGACGCGAAAAGTCAGCCGTCAACAACACAGGGCTGTGACTAATAATTGTTTCTTTTAGCTTCGATGCGAAGCTGAGAAGGTATTGGTTTTACTAAGATGTGTTTTTTTTTTTGTGTCTAATACCACTTTTTCTCAGCTCTCACCGAACGAATTTCTTTCAACGATACGTCAAAAGATCACAAATCGTATCTAATCGAAGACACTACCCTTAAAAATTGAAAAAATTTCCCTCGTTCCCCGTCAATGGGGGAAACCTCCAAAAAAATTATAAATTTAAAAATCGCTAATTATCGAAATTTTTCTAAACGAAATACTAAAAACTGCCGTAACTTTTTTAAAAATGAACATATGAATAAAAATTTTTTTTATAGATGATTAATGTTTTTACTTATCGTTTGGTATATTTTTTTTGTAAATTTGACCTTTATTCTGCCCACAGAAAGGGATTTAAAATGACAACTTTTTCACAAAAAATTAACTTTTTCAACTTAACTTTTGAAAATGTTCCGGAAGGTCTGACANTAAAATAAGTTCTTTTCATATATAAATAAGACGCGAAAAGTCAGCCGACAACAACACAGGGCTGTGTCTGATAATTGTTTCTTTTTAATTCTTATTTGAATTCGGATAAAGCGAATTCTGGTCACTTTTTCCCCTCTTTCTATCTCTGAAATCTGAAAGGATTTCAGTGCATTTCATAGTAAAATGATTGTACCCCCAATCCAGGGATATTGTTGTCAGCGATTTTTGTGATCTTTTTAGTATATTGTATTTAATTATACATTACACGATTATTATATTGAGATAGCATATTTAACAATTGATAAATTGACATATATATTTATATATATATAAATAATAAGAAATTATGTTGAATAGTGTACATGTAATGACAGATAAGTTATTTGTTTGTTTACAAGTAATATATAATACAGATTATAAATTTTTCATTAATAAATGTAAGATGCGTAATGCAAAGATTTGAGCATATTACGACATTAATCATTATTTAAAATATTGTAGATTATCATTAGCAACTACAAACGAACAGCATTAAAATTTAGTAATTCATTAAAATTTTAAATTCGATTATATAAATTAGGCTAAAATGATAGCACTATAATCATTATAACTTGTATTTCTCGTATTAGTATTTAATGTAAATACGTACAATTTGTATGGATGTCAATCTTGTTTTTTCAAATACATATATTGAATTAAATGAAATGTTCAAAATTTAACTTTAATAGTAAATGTCATTGAAATTTTTAACATAGCTTTATTAATTTTTTTTTTTTTTTTTCCATAACTTTGATTGTAAATATTATAGCTCGACAATTAACTTTATACGTTTATTAGATATAAAACTTTTAAATTTCAATTTTTAAGTTAATATATATATTTCATACATGAAAAGTTACTACTTCAAGTAGTATATTAATTTTTTTTATGACGTCACTATCAAAGAAACGTGGCCTTTATGGTCAATTGTGACTTTATCAATAGATGTGCTTTCTGTAATGCCAGTTGGTGTATTATTAATTTACAACAATGTAATTTATCATCATACACTAAGATTTTCTATTGAAAAAGTCATAATTGATACATTTCTTTTAACTATACTAATGATCCATACTAAATAAGAGTTTTAATTCGTCCTAAAACTAGTTTCAAAACGAATACAGAACATCTTGGGCACATTATTATTGAGACGACTTACAATAGTAATTTTAATCACTGCTAAATTTAAAACTAAATAGGTTACCCATTTTCCCGGCATCTATCCATAGTTACAACTATAGTAGAACCTTAAGTATTTGTTATTATTAATTTTTCACGCCAAATTATATTTTTATAATAGAACACATATATATCTTACATTTTTTTTTTTTTAGGTCAGTACCCCTTAGCTTTTAGTTATGTCTTTACATCTAAATGTACTAGATTTTTAAATTCATCATATCTCATTTGCGTTTTTACTCACAAAAAAATATTGATAACATAAATTATAACGTACGAAATTTAATGTTTTAATGTTTTTAATAAAAAAAAAAAACGCAGCTATTAATATGAATACTATTTGATTATGTGAAATAAAATAAAAAAATTCTGTTCTTAGATTAAAGATACCACTAAAATTATCACAATTCAATAGCCTTGTAAAATAATTCTGAATGTATCAATTTATTTAAGATACATATAACAAATAACTTTTTTATAACAAATGTTAAACTCGTACATGCGACATTTTTTCTGAAAATGTTAGCATAGTACAGCCAGTTTTTTTTTACATTTGTAAATTTATAGCGCGTACTAGTGACATAACTGTCTCGATATATCAAACTATGTACAGCCCGCTATTTTTATATTATAAGATTAAAGTCATCGTTTGTTTTGAAAGTGTAATATAAATTAAAACAAACTTTCATATATCAATATGACTTTATATAGGCAGTTCTCAAAATCAAATTCATTTGTNTATATAGGCAGTTCTCAAAATCAAATTCATTTGTATATATACAGAGTTTCCAATAAATAATATAATATACATGTATATATAGGTTATGATAAAAAAAGAGGTATCATTAACTAAATAACCAACGTTTTTGTTTAAATTTCATTTAGTCAAATAATATTTTCAATCAATTAATGCACATCACTATTTTTATCTAAGATATAAAATCTCGTATATAATAATGTGTGTATTCAATATTTTTTATATTGGATAGAAAGTCTAAAATAGTCTAAACTGAATTGAAGTATATGCCAAAAATCTAATATTTACGGTTGTATAGGTGCAACTAGTAGCTATTAGATGTTGACCTCACCAAAAATGTAGAATTTATGTGTTCTTATATAAAAATATTCTTTAAGGTGAGAAAATAATAATAACAATTACTGAAATTTTATTCTAGATAGGCCTATAGAAATGTTTCAGGGAAATATTAAACCTGATTAGATTTAAATTTAACAGCGATATAAACCACTATTGCAATACGTTCAAATACAAATTGCATTTTAAAATTTAACGTACATTCCATGAAACATTGAATACTTGCTAATATAATTATTAATTCATATGTACGATACTAAAAAATTAATTTTATTAGAAAGTATAAAATAACTCAAATTTACTATAAAGTTTCAATGTGTATTAAAAGTCATTTGATTTTATATTAATTATAATTTTGAATAAACAAGAGTACTAGCAAGTAGTTATGTTGTAAAAATTATTGATATTAGATAGCAACGGCAATATTTTAAAACTAATGTCATCAAAGGCCTGTCTCTTTTTCTATTTTCTTCAGTGTCATTTTTATTAATACAGAATAATATAATTAAAAGAAAATATATTATACATGTATATTAAATCAAAAGTTTAAAAATTTATTGTTTCATATTGAATAACGAATAAAGTTCTGTTAAAAATTGAAATGTCATAATATTAAAATAAAACTGCAAACTTTTCATTTAATTCAAAATTGGTGGTCTCATTTCAAAGAAAAATGTTGACATACACACAAGGCATTCAATATGATCTTAAAAATTATTATATAGCTAATAATTATTGAGTATAAATATAAAATAATTAAAAACATCATTGATAATTCTATCAGCCAAATTCAATTATTAAATCTAGCCTTCATTTGATATAATATTTCTTATAACTTTTCTGAATTACATTCAATTAACTTAAGAATATATTAAATAGTTTATCATAATAAAAAAAACAAAATGATAAATTTATTATAATTAAAAGTATACAGAAAAAATATTCAGCTATAGATTATTAAAGTAATATATGTATCTAATAAATGCTAAAAGTTAACTATCGATATTTTTTCAAAGAGAAATAGAATGGCCAACGTTAAATCTGATAGATCATTTATCGATTTATAAAACATTTTTGGAAGAAAAATAGTAAGCCATTACATAAAGTACCAATTGTCTTATGAAAAAATTCATATTATAATATTGGGNTGTTATGAAAAAATTCATAATATATAATATATAATATTGGGAACATATCAGATTTTGAATAATATCACAAAAAATTAATTACTAAAACTAATAGTTTAGCTGTGTCCAAACTTTTTTATTCAAAAAATACTAAAATAAAAAAATTTAATTGTACATCATTCAAAATATATATATAATTTTCCAATTGTTTTAATTAAAAAATAATAAAAATTTATTATACAACTTAATCGTTACTATTTAAAAATAGATTTCTATATTATTCTTGACCCTCTTCATAAATTATTATTTATTATATAATTATTATTATTAGTAATCATAACTTTTGATACTAATATGCAAATAAAGTATTTAATATAATTAGGGAATATAACAAATAAAATTCATTTTGATGAACGGTTGTTAAAATATATATGACAAATAAACAGCAATATTTAACATTTTAACTAATGTAATTTTAAGTTAATAAAATGTAATATTTTTTTAAGTAATTTTTTTCAGGACAATGTTTAATTATTAAAAAGTAAAAATTACCTAGATAAAAATCTATATTTTTGGTAATTTATTGAAATTTCAGATATTTTAAAATATTTTAATAAATGTACTTACGACAGGGATAAATTTGAAAGTTAAACAACAAANCAACAGGGATAAGTTTGAAAGTTATACAACAATCAATATATATCGTACTGCATTTTATAGCTATTGAAAATTGTATTGAATTTTATTAAAACAAATTGTATCAACATATATGACTTAACGTACATTCCCTCAAATATTATAATTAATTAATCCGTATAAACGAGAAAAAAGATAATTAATTTTACTAAAAAGTATAAAATAACTCANTCATTTTACTAAAAAGTATAAAATAACTCAAATTTACTAAGAAAATGTCTGTTTTTTTAAAGTCATTTGTTTCTGTGGCAACTGTAATTTTGAATATTTAAGAATACTTTACTATTATTACATTAACAATTAGCCTGTAATTATGTTATAAAAACATTTTTTTCATAAGAAATAGAATGGTTAAAGTAAATTTGAGAGATAATTTATCAATTTCATAAAACATTTTTGGGAGAAAAAAAGTAAGCCATTATAGAAATTACCAATTATAATATAATAAAATTTACATCAATTGGATAAAAACAATAGTGGTCTATAAATTATACCTTTTGCTTCATTGACATCTCTATCAACTTTATTTTCTATTTCTCTTTTAAGTACTGATACGATCACATTTGCATGTGCCCATATCTCTGTCTCCCATAACATCATTGTACCGTTTAATAGACATATATATATATATAATTAACACAGTGACATACAACAATACTAACAGGAGGGCGGACTGCACACATAAACACTTTTTGCAATTCACGGCCAATGTGCCATAATAAGATATCCCTATCGACAGTTGACATTTTACCATCTTCGCGATCACTACTTTTGCCTGATAATTAACTTAACTTCGCTACCCCGTATATTATAGTGTGTGTGTGTGTGTCGCCGTCAGCTCCCTGTTGGATTATAACATCTCTAGGTGTCCAGCAAGTTGTATTATCCATTTAATATTTCAATTGCTTAATAATTATTTATTTATATCGTTGATAACCTAAAGTGTTATATATATATTGTAGTGCGACCCTTGGTACTTCCTCTAAGGAAATATAAATTAAATAGGAAACTTCAGTACTTAAGGTAGATATAGCCTAGCCAGCTATCCCCCGTTGGTCCCTTAGAATACTGTCGACGGGCATTTAGGTTCTACCCCTAAATAGCGACGTAACAGTACAATACGAATACTCTTGAAACATTATTTAATGGCTTCACAGTTTTTAAATTTACAATTCCATCTAGTATTACTAATTAGTCCATAGTTTTTGTTTTTTTCCAATTCCACTAATTGACAATTCATTGGGAAAGAGAAAAATTAACACATACACATTTAATCATGTTAAAAAAACTTAAAGTTTCCTAAAATTTTTTAATATTTTAATAAAACAAACACATTTTATTAATATTGGTTTTTTACTTTAATATTGTTGGGTACGCATTACGAGAGGGCGTTTTGCTACATCGTATTTCTATGACTGATAACGTCTCTCGCACTACCACCACCGGTTGTTTGAGCGATTCATTTGTGTTGGATGATTACGTGCGCGATCGATGTAAAATTCTTTGAGTCATAGTGTATGTGGTGCTGTTACTGTTTTGACCCTCGTCAAAGTGTTCCAGAAGACTTTTCGTGAATAATAGTTTTTTTTTATATATAGACAATCGCCCTTGCGATTCGCGTGTACTTTAGTACGCAAATATAGTAAATTCGCCCTGCGACGCGCCTGTACCCATCTACATCGTCATATCATCGCCTTGCGATTAACCACATCCCATTGATGTTAATGAATTGCATCCACCATTTGGTTGAAAGGTTATTCATTCCAGATTAATTCATTTGTACAACTTTCAAGACTACAGTAATTGCTAAGTAATTAATTAGTTGTCATTATATTATTACTTTTACATATATTACTATTTATTTGTCTTTGCGCCAATGTTGCATTAGTATTGAGTGACCCCCCCATCCACAATTTTATAATAGTTTAAATATATATTATTACTTTAATATAACTTCTTATATTGTAATTCATATTATTTTATTTGGTGTAAGTACCATCCTCTTATATACAGTCCACTCCCTATTTCTTTCTCCGGGATAATTAGGTAACCTAACTGGACGTTAACTAAACCGCACATTATAACCGGGCGTTCCGTTCAAACAAATATTTTTTCACATATCTGCAACCAAAATATTTATTCTATGAACATGCAATGAGTAAAAATCGCTTTTGAAAATTTAATTCTAATTTTTGATTGACTCCATTAAATTTCCAGACATGATGTCAGACATGACATGAACCTATCTTAAACATAGGTTTGTGAAATTATTTGAGCTTTAGTATTTATATAATAAAAATTGATCACTTGTGGCTAATTAATTAAGTAAAATTAAAACTATATTAAAAATATTATTAATTTAAAAAGCTAAAAAATATTATACTCAAAGCCACAAAAAATTAATGAAAAGTCACGGATACGTATTTCGGAAACAATGTTACCATTATCAACGCTAAACACATACTGACACCCCGACTAGAAAAAACTCCCTTATATACCACTAGTGACCTTATCACCTAGTGACGTCATCACTAAGTAATATTATCACATTTTGCCAGTTTACACAAGTTTAATAATGAATTTTTTAGTGGGCCAAGATCCCAATTAATTAAATTGTTTTTATTTTTAAATATTTCTATACATACTGTATGTGTTTAGAGTTGATAATGGTAACATTGTTTCCGAAATACGTATCCGCGACTTTTCATTAATTTTTTGTGGCTTTGAATATAATATTTTTAGTTTTTTAAATTAATAATATTTTTAATATAGTTTTAATTTTACTTTAGTATTTAATTTACAAGTTTTAAAATTATATAAAACATTTGTTCTTCTATATAACATCTAAAAATAATGCAAAAATTTTGTAGTAATATTAGTGTTTATTAATTGTATATTTTTTTATTAATGCTCATTTTTAAAATTATTACCTTTCTTCATCAAACATTACACTAAAAGTCTATGTACTAATGTCTTCTATAATTGAATCTCTTATTCTATTTACACATATTTCAATCATTTAATTTTGAATATGATGACTAGTGTAAGTTGTTTCTTTGTTGAATATTTCAGAAAACTTAGGTATATGCTTAAAAAATAAAACACAAGTTTTGTTGAAATTTCCCAAGAAAAATTATTTATTAAAAAATTAATAATTATAACTTCTCAGTTTTAATTATTTATTATAAGATGATTAGATTACTTAAATTAGTTCCCTACGTTGATTTAATGATGAATTATTTTTATTTTGTCTGGCCTTTCTTTGGATACTCAATAAATTGTTATGTTAATTAGACTTTTCATATATTCCCTATTAGCGGTNTGTTATGTTAATTAGACTTTTCATATATTCCCTATTAGCGGTAACTTTTAGTTTAGATTGAGTTATTAGCTGGGTATGAACAATGTCAGTTTTTTAACAGTTATTTACAAGTTAAATGAGTTTTTGTACTAGAATGAGAATCATGCTTTGTTTTCCATTTTTAAGACCTCTAGATCCACATAACAATTAAATATAAAAAAAAAAAAATTAAAATTAATTTTAGCTATTAATAATAGGCTTAATAGCAATTAAAATTTGTATTTAATGTAAAATATATGTACTATGCTGTTAGTTTTATACATGATTTACCTCTAATGTGGATCGTTTTGGACCAGACTGTAAATAACCTAAATCAAATTTCGAGTTGCCTGTAGATGATGTAATATGGTTTGTAATCATTTCTTACTTTATTAGTCACCGCTGTTTCAGGATTTTTTGGATTAAAGATAACAAATAATTTTGAATTCGTTATTTTATTATCAAATTAATATAAAAGTAAAAAAAAATAACAGTTCTGCTGCAATACAGATTTATTTTTCCATGTAGAGAAGGTGCAAATTAACAATGATAACGATCAGATAGTTTCCACAGCTAAATATAGAATTTGTTGAAATAGTGAACATGATATTATTAAAATCAATTTTTGCACAAGCCAAAGAATGTTAACATTAGCATTATCTATATTACACCTACCACAGATTATATAAATGAATATACTATTAATATTTTATAGCGTATAGATGCTGATATTTTGAAATGATAAATTTTTTGACAATGATATAAAAAAAATACAGTTATATTTGACTACTTATGCTAGTAGACGAATATTCGGTATTCGCTCTATGTGCGGCAATTAGACAAATAAATGAAACCAGGCTTAACATATATTTTTTTAAATAAAATATGTATTTTGGTAAACATATAAAATGAAGTTCAAAAAGGCATTTAAACGCGAGGGTACTAAATTTTTAAAAATACGGCCATTAATCGCGCCATATAAAACAACCCCTCATTTAAATTGAACCATGTTTACTACGAATAAAAATTTTTGAAGAATAACAAAAGAAAATTGGTGGCCTAGTATTAACACTAAAGTAATTTCAGAGACAAGATGGGCAAGTCATAAACGTGCAGTAGACTCGGTGTACATAAACTTGCCAGAAATTGTTAACTCATTACAGTGAATTACTGATAGAGAACTTCTCAATATAAAATTAAAAATTATTTCAGAAGCACAAGAATTTCTTTTTCAAATGATGAATTTTAAATTTAGTTTTCATTAGTTTTATTGAACAATATACTTGGAAAAGCTTATATTTTATCAAATTATTTACAAAATTCTAAAATTGATTTAATAACTGCACATGATATGGTTTCAACATGTTTTTCAGATATTTCATCTTTCAGAAATTAGGAACATTTTTTAAAAATAAAATGTAGTGCAAACAATTGTGAGAACACTTTGGAGACAAAAATGACTTTGAGCAAGAACGTATCAAATTTGAATATATTGAGCATTGAGCACAATATAGAACAAAAAAATAACTTAAATAATGTTATAAATACATTTACTTTACNTTAACATAAATATGTTATAAATACATTTACTTTATTACTGGAAAAGCGCAGAAAAATAATGTAGAGTTCTATGCTTTTACAATATTTATTTTCTTCTACTTTTATTTTTGTATATTATGATAAAAATTAAACTTAATTCTGGTGTGAATTATTTTTGTATTGGATTAGATTTTAAAATAATATCCTATTGTGGAAATGAAAGCAGTCATTAAAAACTAAAATTAAATAAATTTACTGTAACAGTAATTTAAAAACTAAAATGGGTAATAATTATTTGATAATCTACTTAATATTAATTAAATATTTCTAGAAATTTTTTTTAATTGAATATCAATTTGAATGTAACAAATAAAGTAACATTATTTCTTTATACCTAACCTAAGGTTAGTTTTAAATTTGATTTAATAATTATTAGTTATAACTTATGTCATTTAGTTATATTGAGTGTTGGTATAAAAGTGTGGTATAAATGAGGTAATTAACGTGCGCAGTGAATGACTGAATAATACATAGTTAGTTAAAGCTTTTACACAGTAGCAAGGTAGTTTCTAGTCTTCCCAATATGGTGGGGTGTTAGTTTGAAAATAAAATAATGATGAGTTAAATAGTATTTCTTTACCTATATATGCAAGTTATTTTATAAATTTAATTGCAACCTCAAATATTGAAACATTTTATAATAGCCTAAATTATTANTTTATAAATTTAATTGCAACCTCAAATATTGAAACATTTGATAATAGCCTAAATTATTAAAGTTTTATAATCTTATATAAATCAACTCATTTTAATTCTCAAAATATTTTAGTTTAGCTATTTTTGAACTTGTCACAAAAGTTATAAAATTAAAAATTGGGTATTAAAAAAATGACCGAACAACTTTTATTAATTAGATGACTCATATTTCAATTTTCTTCAAAATTAACCTATGAAATTAAAGATGAGTATTATAGAAATATGATCTACCAATAAATATTAAACATCTTTACTACCCTAAAATCTTAATTTCTCAACCAACTATTTATAAATGTATAAGTAAAATTCCTATTAATGATTTCATCAAAGAGTTGGGTTGGGTTTCCTATAAATTTTTTTTGTGATATAATGTTAATTATAAACTACTAATTGTAATAATATAGTATTAAGTTTTTTTATCTTGAATAAATAAACAAAATTGAAATATTATATTGAATATAAAATATTAGTTGAATTTCATCATCAGAGTCATCATAATTATTGTCGTTAGTTTCATTTACAGGTTTTGAACAGTGTCTCATTCCAAAAACGGATCGAAAAGCTGTCATCATGAAAATTATTATATTTATAAGTTATAGTATGCATTTAATCAGATTATAATTACAATATTTTAAAGAAATTACATAAGTTAAAAACAAACCATTAAATATAAAAATAGAATATTAAAATTAATTTTTAAAATTATCTAAATTTGTAAAATCACTTAAAAATGGTAATTGTAAATAAATAACTTATAAAACTCTGAATTCATTGAAAGATTAATATCAATACTTGTTTAAGCCTACAAAATAAGTGTAGCTATTATTGTTTTTTATCTTATTGTTGTTCGGCGGCTGCATAGTTGTCCGGTTTTAAAATCGATCTGTCAACCTTTGTAAAGGGCACCGCTCGCGTACATATAATATACGCATATCTATTTGTTCATCTTTTACGTTTTTATTTAATTTTATCGAAGATCTTTTAGAGATCTCTTTTATTAGAGATCACGCCAAAAAAATACTATTTAAAAGTTTGTTAATTAAAATTTTTGTAAATAAACTGTTTAATACCCATTTAATTAAACCCATTGTTTGTTTTCGTAATATGAAACGGCGTGTCAGCTATGCAATTTAGCTACATGAATGTCTTAATTTCAATAATTTGTCAATTATTTCTTATAAACTGTAAATTTTTTTTATACTCGATGCCTAAATACTAGAAGACTTTTAAATAAAACTGGCAAATGATATTTTACATACACTAGATCATAATTAATACTAAACCATTTTCATCAGAATTAATGGAATTTTGTAATTCTAAAATAATTTTATCAAATCTTGAGATTTTTCCTTCTTTTGGGTAAGGAAGACTATGCACCTATTATTAACATTTCTACAAATTCAGTTCAATACAAGATTTTAATGAAAAGTACAATTTGTCTGTCAGAGTAGAACAACAAAAACTATTGTTCTTTTTTAACTTTGATCCAAACTTGTAAATAATTTCAAAATAATTAAAACTTTAATATAGTATAAAAAATTGATTTTTTTTTATAATGGTAAAATCAAATATAATAATTTTTTTTAATATACAATAAAATTTATCAGTTCCAATATGACAAAATTTCATACTTAAGAAGCAAAGTTAAAAAATCAAAATGCAGCTAATGACGGAATTGATTAAATTTTAATAAAATAGAAAACTAAAACCCAACCAGAGTCTTAAAAATAAATGTCTTTAATGGATTGTACAATGATAATTACTATAATATTTAATTGTTTACTACTCCTACATTTATTATGAGTTCATTAAAAAATTAATAGTTTTAACTTCGATGTGAAATATTATATTTACTAAAATGTGTTTAATTTAATTTGTTTTTCTGTTACCATTCAATCTCAGCTTTCGCTGGACCGATTTTGACGAAACAATATGAAATATGATAATTAATTATTTTTAATTTTTAAATATTTAAGTGGCTTATAATAAAAGAATTCAACGAATTAACTCTCCATGACAATCATAACTTTATCATATATTAACGTTGTCTATGTTGACATTGGGATCACTTCGTGTTTGCTCATCAAAAAAGCTAACATCTCGTGTAAGTATTCAAAGTTATTTAACTAATTATTAATATGGCAAGCGAAAACAATACAGATAGTCATATTTATGAAACAAATATGAATGTTGTGAAACGCAGAATTGAAGAATTCTGGAATCGTCGTTTCATGAGTTCCAATTTAGTCGTTGATAGTCCAGAAGATCCCCAAACATCAAGACAGTCTAAAGGTGAAATTAATAACTGTAGACACTATTAAGATTAATTAAACTAATTATCAAAAGACGTGAAAACGATTAGATATAAAATTAAACAAGAAATTAAAAAATATAATTCTCTTTTTGATAAATAATGATTATTTTTTTATTATAGTTAAAAAAATTTTTTATAATATTCACTATTACAGTAAATTATAAACATTAGAGTAGATATATCAACGTCAATGCATTTTTTCAACGTGAACATTTTCAAAATTAACTATTTAAGTAATAACAATTAAAATAATATTCTCTTAACAGCAAATTCTAGTGGAAACATTAACACTGAAACAAATACAGTTACACCAAAAAAACGAACCTATCGTAAACAGCTTGAAAGCGATGAAATTATTGCAGAAAAAGTGGTAATTAAAATTGTATAGATATATCGACCCTTACACTTTAGTAGAAATAATTTAATATTTGTTATTATTTAGAGCAGCTGTCTAAATGTATTATTTTTCGAGATATTAGTAAAAGATTGTAAATAATTTCAATTTTAACATCTTAATCTTTATTATTTCCAATAAGATTTTTAAATAAAAGAGACTTTTCATGGAAGATGATAATAATGTATTAATTATATTCCAATTATTCATTTTAATTTTTCATTGGTGACGCCTAGAAATTGATACAGCGAGGAGATATTGGAACACTTATTAAGAATCAAAAATCTGGAAAATATGGAAAGAACCTATCAGTTCCAGCCAAAAACAGTTATATACCCATTGTAAATGACAAAGCACCAAAAATACCAGCATATTTATTAGGAAAAGTAAATTTTATTTTGCATTGTTTTATATTCAAAAATTATATAAGTAGCCTAAACATATCTTTTGACTTAACGTAGCATTTTTAAATAAATTAACTAAAATTAATCCTATAATTTAATATGTTCTTATGATTCGTTAAGAGTTTTCATAAGAATCATTTGCATCGCAACAAATGCGATGAAAAAAAGCAACCCATAAAAGTATCTTCCAATGATAATGGTGGCCCTAATATAGAAAGTAACTTATCCGAAGAACATGATAAAGTCATTAAAAGTACATAAAAAAATTTAAACCACATTTCAATTATTGAAACAATTATTTTATACTTTAAACTCTTAATACTTAAAGAATTAGAAGCTAATAATGAACCTTTAAATGACGTTACAATACCTGAAGTGTCTACTGATAAAGTAAAAGAAACACTAGAAGAGAAAATAATTCATTTAGAACCCGCAAAATATGAAGTAAAAGAGCAACTCCTAGAAATATCTTCTTCTGAAAGTTCGAATTTAAAAAGAAAGTCATCCGATAACAATGAGAAAATCATAAAAAGTAAACAATAATTTTTTTTATAAATATTAACTTGCATATTATGTTTATTGAAATTATTTTTTTATATTTTATAACATAAATACTTTTAGAAGCAAAAATTAGTTCTGAAATTTTACATGCGACAACGTCAAATGACGTTAGATTACCGAAAGTTTCTACTGATAAAGTCAAAGAAACTCCAGAAGTACAAATAACTCATTTAGAACCCACAAAATGTGGAGCAAAAGAGCAACTACAAGAGTTATCATCTTCTGAAAACCTAAATTTAAAGAGAAGATCATCCGAAAAAGATGAGAAAATCATAAAAAGTAGACAATAATTCTATTTTAAAAATTTGACCTTTCATTAGTTTATTGTAACATTTAAGCACTATTTTTATACATTAATTTTTTAGAGTCTAAAGTTAGTTCTGAAGTTTCGCCTTCAAATATCAATCAAGTGTTGCCTGCCGTGTCCGTTGTCGAAATTGATGAAATACCAAAGAAAGAAATAGGTAAAGTAAAATTATTTTATTTTATTGATTTCATTAATATTTATTTCACATAANTATTAATTTCTTTAATATTTATTTCACATAGAATCATCCATAACACATATTATGTTTAACTGTCTTTAATCTTATATTCCAAAACCTAGGAATAATTTTACTCATATTAAACCATTTAGCTAGCTTAAGTAATTTATGAGAAGTTTTTAACTCTTGTAGAAGTGACGCATGATCCGAACACAAATGAACTAGATCAGTATAACGCGCCTTCGTTTAAGTCCCCTAAATCTTGGTACACTTCGGACACAATTAATGATTATCTCAAATTGATAGTGAAAAGGTCCAATGGCGAAGTTCATGCAGTCGTTACCGACTTTATACCAGCATATCTTCGAGGAGGTTATCCAGCTGTAAGAAGATGGATTAAAAAAGATATCCATTCATTAAAGTTACTTTTTGTGCCAATGAATGTTGGCGGACATTGGATATTGACTGTGGTAAACGTACCCGAAAGAACTGTGACATCATATGACAGTCTTAAGTGTTATGATGGTCCTTATCCTATGGTACTGAAGGAGTATCTAACTGACTGGGAGATGGATATAAAAGGAGCAGCTTCGTCGTGGACTTTAAAAATCGGCGAGACGACTCGTCAAACTAATGGGTATGACTGTGGACCATTTACGGTNAATCGTTCCCTATATGACACATACACTGGCCACCACTGTCCATACCTGTATAACTCTAATATTGTTCATATTTTTATCTGTTGTATATTTTGTAAATCGTTAAGCCGATACCCTCTCCCAAACGGGTTCGTCGTCGTTGTGTCTCGCCCGGTGTGTAGAAATTTTTTCGTAGCTCTCTTCCCTTTGAACCACCGTCGTGGTCTGTTTTGCTGTGTGCGTGCAGCCAATTATAGTTTTTTTTTCGTGTGCGTTTTTCATCTTAATAATGTATTAATTCAGCAGGGCGTCGGCCATTTCCGGGCCCGAGATCCCCATCTTAGGATGAGTCCCATCCGGGACTGGGTATCNCGTTGTTAGTTAAGAGTCTATATTTATTGGTCACGAAACCGCTAACCGCCCTTCTAGTGGGATATAAATTATATAGGGCCAGCGTTGCCCCGTTAAGGTACAGCTTAGCCAACTGTTAGGATCCTAGCGGGAAAGCACGTTGCAGTCTGGTGGAGGCGCCGTGTTCTGTTCTTAACAGAATAGATCTGCCCCTAATTGTGCCGATTTAATAGATATACCAACAACGATCAAATTTTTTTTTTATATTGCTTTAATTTAGTACCAATTGCCGTTTGACGAAAATAATTATTTAATTTTACGAAGTATACTACTAACACATCAATATAAATAATTTTCTATTTTACAACAGCATTTCATAATTATATCTATACTTAGCTTAAGAAATTAGTTTGAAATTCGCATATGCCTTTATATAATTATTATCTTAAGCGCGCCGAGAATAATCAAACGATCCGCATAAGTCAAACCGCTTGGCAAACGTTAGGATTTAAGGACTCAAATATAAACAATTTGAACGAAGAACAAATCGTTCAAATCATTAAAGACAACCTTAAAAATTTAAAATTAGCCTACGCGTTTCAAAGGTGTAACAATATAAAACACCCAGTAGGCGCTACCGTTGTTCTTTCAACAGAACGATTTACTATATTTAAGCGCGTTAGCACGAGGAAATATACAGCAGAAAGCTTTGCTGCCTTATCTCTTAACGATAAACTGACAACTTTAAAAGCCGACAATAGGGGATATACATACTTTTTCTGTTCAAAAAACGATTTAATTAATATTTTAGGCAGTTTAAACAGCGAGCAACCAATCAATAGTTCAATAAATAGTCTTATTGCTATACTTCGCGCGAAACTTAATCATCCGCCGCTTGTCGAAAAATACGACTCGGACGACGAGTCTGATATTGAAAAGCTTCCAAATACAAAGTTTCTTCCTACTATTGAAACTAAAAGCTCTTCTAGTGGCCCCACT
>NW_026099762.1:0-4650 GCF_025091365.1 Daktulosphaira vitifoliae | reverse complement strand
ACAAAGTACTAGTTAAGGTCCCCATTCGAACTAATAAATTCGACAATCGCTATGAAGGGCCCTACGAGATTGTCAAACAAACGGGTCCCTATACATATTTAATAAAAATGTATAAAAATAATATACTCAAAGACTCGCCGGTTCACGTTGACCAAATGAAACCCTACGTTTCTAGAAACTAATTTTAAATTAATTTTGACTTTTC
Source organism: Daktulosphaira vitifoliae (assembly GCF_025091365.1). Taxonomy (NCBI): domain Eukaryota; kingdom Metazoa; phylum Arthropoda; class Insecta; order Hemiptera; family Phylloxeridae; genus Daktulosphaira; species Daktulosphaira vitifoliae. Next base: position 4,445 of record NW_026099762.1, on the reverse strand, counting down.
TTTTCTCATTCTCCTCATTTTTATTGTGTTCATAATTTTCTACCACACCATGCGAATAGTGTGCTATTCCACACATATAAATATATATGTGTATATACTAGGGACATGTATATTATACGCTTGAATATGCTACCTCATCATAACAAATGTGTGTGAAATTCATTTAATAGCGCANCTCCTACACCACCTAGTCAATCACCATCCATTAATTCTTCTAAAACCTCGGACAGTTATTCTACGGCTACCGACTTGAACATTATCTTCGCGAAACAAATAGTGCGTTACTTAACTATTGTACAGAACTTCAATCTTTTATCTATTTATTTATTTATTTTTTTTTTCTTTTTTCTTTCATTTTGGACTTTACATCAATTACTTATAAAATTTTTTCTCAATAAATAACGATTTTTATAATTACTTATAACATTCTGTTTTCAAACAATTTTATTTTTAACTCTCACAATTATTTTTCAAAATTAACAACAAAATTCAACAACGCACCATTTTGTGGAGTAATACAGAATAAATCAACTCAGGTATTTTTTATTCTGAACATAATTTTTTAGAGTCATTATGGCGTCGTATTTTTACATTGCTAGTTTATTTTTACTTAACGCTCTCACTTTTTATTCGTGTGGCGATTGTGCGCAATTTACCATTGACCCGATAAATGATGTAGGCCTTTATTTTGAAAACTTAGACAATATACTATTTTCAAAAGATTCGTACAACTTAATTATCTATGTAGATATCTCTGGTTATGAGACAAAATATATCGAAATTCACCAAATCCGGCTTCAAACACTTAGATTATGTAATAATCAAAATAGGACTTTAAATACGTCAATCACGTGTCAAAATTACGATAACATTCTCAAATATAACTTACTCGAAATGGACAGGCACTACAAAAATTTAATTCATTTAAAAGATAGGAAACAAAAGCGCGCGCTTATTAATCTAATAGGCAAATTTAACCGCTTTGCATTTGGAAACCTCGACGAGGACGACCTCGAAGAGATAAAAAGCAAAATTAATAATAATACAATGCGCGTAGCTGAATCCTTAAAACTACAAAAAAAACAAGCTATTATTTTACAATCAGGTCTAAATTCCGTTAGAAATATAATCGAAATTATGCAAAATAATACATTTAGATTAAAACACTCAATAGACGATATTATAGATGCGCAACAAAACATATCGTTTAGAATTTCAGATTTAGAGTTAGAACAATCACTTTATGAACATTTTTCTATATTTAATTTAATAATCGCTGAATTTAATCTTGAAACTAACGACCTTGTTTCGGCAATATCCGCAGCACGACAAGGTCTGCTTCACCCAAATGTTTTAGACACTAGTATCCTAATAAAAAATCTCGAAAAAATCGAAATTGAATTACCGTCGAATAGGCAATTACCAATAGAAACAAAATTTATTACAAATATATTAAACTTCATCGCACAAGTCAAACTAACTGTGGCCTTTATCGATAACAACCTAATATATACACTAGAAATTCCAATATGTGACAGGTCTCGCAATACCCTGTACCATATAACTCCGCTTCCTATAATTATCGCCGATAAACAATTCGCATATATTGAGCCCGAACACCGCTACCTGGTAATTTCAATGGACAATACTTCTATAATTCCGTTCACCGAACAAGATATCAGCGCATGTCACACTAACAAAGTTCAAACAATATGCTTATTTCCCGATACAATTAAAAGACGAAAATTAAACAATTGCGAAACTCAAATTTTTACGAATACTTCAAAAATTCCTGACAGCTGCAACATTAAACATTTCCATTTCGAATCACAAGTTTACAATAAACTTATGACAAAAAACGTCTGGATTTATTTATCAACCGAGCAAATAGATATTTCGATAATATGTGGACTTAACACATATACCGCGGATATTAACGCCACCGGAATCTTGACAATCGACGTAGGTTGTCAAATCCATACTCCATCGGACATTTTGCAGTCACGTTCTTTCAAAACAAAATCTTATCGTGTAGATTTTGTCCCACAACTTAACATTTCATTACACTCATCGATTATTAATAAAATTAACAAAATAAAACATTCTTTAATTATTAAGAAACCCGCGATTCAACCGATTCGGCCTGATTTAAATGAGCTTGACAAATTTTCAAAACCACTCGACGACGTGATTGACGATATAAATATAGCTGAGAGAAATATTAAATTCGAGACAACAATCAATGATAATAAAATACTCTTTCTCATACTATTATTTTTCTTAGGATATCTAATCCTCTATATTTTAGGTAAATACATTTCGCGGAAATGTAGGCGCGAACCAAACCGACNACATCAATTACTTATAAAATTTTTTCTCAATAAATAACGATTTTTATAATTACTTATAACATTCTGTTTTCAAACAATTTTATTTTTAACTCTCACAATTATTTTTCAAAATTAACAACAAAATTCAACAACGCACCATTTTGTGGAGTAATACAGAATAAATCAACTCAGCATGGCACAAGAAAAATATACATTCAACGGTACTGAACTGTCTATGGTGGACAGCCGAATCGAAAAATTCTTCGGCGAACCCGGTGCGGTGTTTGCCCACTGTACCAGTTCAGACTTTGACCACCCCCGCAGAATGACAAGAGGCGTTGCTCGGGAATTCGCGTCGTTCGTCGGGAAACCGGTAAGGTCCGATCGGCTTTCGGCTTACATTTGCATACAACAAAAAAATTCCAATACAGTACTGACTCTTCTAACAAAATCAAACTATAATAAAAAACCCTCTATCTACGACTTCGAATCTGCCATCTCCCAACTATCGGATTTTTTACTATTAAATAACATACGGGGGGTTACCCTGCCTCCGATCGGAATGAATCGCGACAAAATACCTATTGAAAGCGGAGCGCACCTCATTTACCATCATTTGCTGTGCCGGGGACTAAATGTAAGAATATGTGCGACGGACTAACTCTACCGCCACTTGTGCCATCAGTTCCATCTGCTAGAACACCGACATTTCATTAAAACCAATCATTATATTTAATTATATTTTTGTATCTTGTATTATTTAGTTATTTATTTATATAAATTTTCTCAGTCTATCAATTAATTACAAAAGCGTTCATAATCATTCTTAGAGTTTATTTTGTTAATACACAGTTTACCATATTCAATTTAAATGTCAGCCGTTTAACATCTAACTTCGATAGTTCGCCAAACATCTTGTTTTTACCCGGATGACCATTCCCGGATGATTTTATTTTTCCCAGACGTATTTTCCTGGATGATTTTATATTTTTTTTTTCCCGGATGACCATTCCCGGATGATTTTATTTTTCCCAGACGTATATTCCTGGATGATTTTATTTTTTTTTTTTCCGGAGGACCATTCCCGGATGATTTTATTTTTCCCAGATGCTTTTCCTGGACGTTTTTATTTATTCACAGGACATCATTCTTTCTATCGTAACACCGCGCAACCTTGCTGATGCAGCGTAATGGCCAACGAAGCATTTTAATAGGTAGCGCACTGAGAAGTAATACGTGATTCCTGACCTCTAATGTACAACATTATGAGTGTATTTATTATTACACCTTGATTTGTTATAAATATATTATTATTATTATTTTTTTTTTCGTTTTTCATTTATACATGGCAACTATTGGTATTTTATCTTTAAATCACAAATTGATTATTAACACGCACGTTACGGATTTTCCATCAACTTATGGTATGACTTGTAAACTTATATATTTAATTTTAAATCTACAATAATCCAACATTTTATACTTAATATAAAATCTAATTAACTTCATTTAATTTTTTACAAAGAATAATTGATTATATCTCACGCACAGTCGCCCACAGTAAACATAGTAGCATAAATATAAAACAAAAAAAAAACCTATTAAGAGATCCGCCTACGTTTACACCGTTTAGCTCTCATTCATTCATTTGCTTATTCCATATAATTCATAGCGAGTACATTAAATTAATCACAAACAATTGGTACGCTTATTAAAGCATTTTTCTATTTTGTATGGTATATCGTAGTGATGCGTACACATATATATTACNGGTATATCGAAGTGATGCGTACACATACATATTACTAATAAATGAGTTAGTTTCAGACGTCAATAAAGGAAACAATCTCGACAAATTAAACAGCTGTTTTCACAGCTACCTTAATAACATATATATATTTTTTTTTTATTGTATGAAAACTTTGAACTAAGAAACATAAGCGCAAGTCTGCCACTTCAAGAACTCGCTATTGTAAATTTTTTTTTATTGCGCGTATATTAACTGGATCTGACTTTTACAAATGAGATGACATTTTTTTTTTTCTCTCCTCTTAAATCAATTGTCCATTATACATTAAACATTTGCTTATGCATGATTAACGTAAATAAGACACC
>NW_026099761.1:18809-22183 GCF_025091365.1 Daktulosphaira vitifoliae | reverse complement strand
AACATATTTAAAAAAACTATTTCATATTACTTATTTAAAAAATGAAAAAAGAACAAAAAATAATTAATAAATATGTACTATTTAGTGGGAATTATATTATATTATCGGTTGTTACATAGAAATTATTGTCGATAATTTTTTCTCCTTATGATTAAAAGTAAAAAACCCAGCACAAGGGGGTCACGGCACAGTGTTGACGTGGAGTTGGATCAAGTATAATGATATCTGACAGTGATTAAAATTACTATAAAAAAAAAACGCTTTGGTGCAAATCTTTAGATTGTGTTTAATTTANACAGTGATTAAAATTACTATAAAAAAAAAACGCTTTGGTGCAAATCTTTAGATTGTGTTTAATTTAAAAAAAATTGGTGTATTATTCCAAAAGCTACATGATCTGTTAGTTCCTTATTAATATCCTGATTAAGATAAAGTATGTCGAATGAAAAAGGGATAATTAAAAAATACTACTTCTCATGAAAAAATTGTATTGATCCATATACTTTACAATAAGTTATAGCATTATAAAGTTAAACATTTTAAAAATAAAATCGAGAATATTCATACAAAAATAGCATTTGGCAGCCATTTTCACCGTAAAGACTAAATAAAAAATTTTCTTTTTTTTCATAATTTAGTACATTACCTTATTTTTAATTTAAGATGTATATTAAAGTGTCAGACTTTCCAAAACACTTTCAAAAGTTAATTATTTGTGAAAAAGTTTTTAAATCCCCCCCTGTGGGCAGGCAAAAGGTCAGATTTAAAAAAAATATACCAAATGAAAGACATCATGCATCTATAAAAAAAAATTATTATATCGATTTGGTTATTTTTAAAAAAGTTATGGCAGTTTTAATTAACAAAAATTGAAAAAATTTCGAAAATTAGCGATTTTTAAATTTGTAATTTTTTTGGAGGTTTACCCCATTTACGGGGAACGAGAGAAATGTTTTTCAATTTTTGAGGGTAATTTCTTCGACTAGATACAATTTGTGATCAATTGACGTATCGTTGAAAGTTATCGGTTCGATGAGAGCTGAGAAATAGTGGTAACAAATCCAAAAAAAAACCTTCTCAGAATCGCATCGATGCATTTTTTGTAAAAAAATTCGTTTTTACATTTTTTTAACTTTATAATGCTATAACTTTTTAAAAAATGTTGGGATCATTATAATTTTTTTAAGATAAGTATTATTTATATTCTTCTTTTATGCGACATACTTTTTTTTTAAATAGAACCATTTCCCTTTATATATTTAAGTATTATAAATATATATTTATATATTACATTTATATATGATAAAACAAAAAACAGTATATAAACAAGGATATAGTAGATCATGTAACTTTTGGAATAATCTACCAATTTTTTTAAAATTAAACACTATCTACATATTTGCATCGAAGTGTATTTTATCAAAGTGATTTTAATCACTCACAGATATTATTTATACTGAACCCAACTATGCCACGTCCTCACTATGCCGTGACCCCACTGTGATAGGTGTTTTTTTATAACTTAGTTGCAAGATAAATAATAATCCTAACATATTTACTAATTTTTATTTCACTTAACTAGTTTAAGAAAATTTACCTTTTAGCTTTGATGCGCAGCTGAGAAGGTATTAATTTTACTATGTGGTTTTTTTTTTTGTGTCTGTTGCCACTTTTTCTCAATTCTCACCGAACTGATTTCTTTCAATGATAAGTCAAAAGATTACAAATCGTATCTAATCGAAGACATTACCTTCAAAAATTGAAAAAAATTTTCCTCTTTCCCGGAAATGGGGGAAACCTCCAAAAAAATTACAAATTTAAAAATCGCTTATTTTCGAAATTTTTTCAATTTTTTTTACTTAAAACTGCTATTACTTTTTCAAAAATAAACAAATTAATATAATTTTTTTTTATAGATGCTTAATGTTTTTACCTATCATTTGGTATATTTTTTTATAAATTTGATCCTTTATCAACCCACAGGGGAGATTTAAAATAACAGCTTTTCCAACATAATTTCATAAAGTGTTTCAGAAATACTGAAATTTTTATATATATCTTAAATTAAAGCTTATGTAATATACTTTAATATTAAAAAAAAAAATTTCGGACTTTATTTTGTCTTCACGGTAAAAATCTCTACCATATGCTATTTTTGTGTTAAAATCCTCGATTTTATATTTTACATTTTTAACTTTAAAATAATATAACTTTTTGAAAAATGTATGGATCAATAAAATTTTTTTATAAGAAATAATATTTATATACTTCTTTCATTCGACATACTTTTTTTTTAAATCGGACCTTAATACAAGGGGGATTTAAAACATAAAAATGCATATAGAAAGTAGAACTTTTTCAACTTAATCTTTGAAAGTGTTCCGGAAATACTGATACTTTTATATATATCTTAAATTAAAGCTTATGTAATATACATTAATATTAAAAAAAAAAATTCGGGCTTTATTTTGTCTTCATCGTGAAAATAGTTACCGTATTTAAAAATATGCTATTTTTGTGTTAAAATTTTTGGTTTTGTCTTTTATTTTATTATAGGAGGATTAAACTGATTTTCATAAATATTATATCAATCTAATTAACATAGTATAAAAAGTTCAACATATTTAAACTTTTATGTTTCTTTGAAGTCGAGATAATTTTAAAAGTTGAACTAGCTAAATTTCTATTTTTATTAAGTGACGAATGCGACGTACGGTTTTTGAGACGGTAACACTTGAGTCTTTCACGCCTGTGGCACTGAATTTTTTCTAAAATCTTTTTGAGTTAGAAAAAAATGTTTAATTCATTTGATTTTTATCTTATTTAGATTCAATAACTTCAATAAATAACAAGGATCCCATTACTGTAGTCTCCTCTCGTGAGAAGAAATTCATATTAATATTATTTTACTATGTGGTTTTTTTTGTAACTATCATTTATTTTCTTAGCTCCCACTTGCACTACTTTTTTGATAATTTTTTTTTTTTAATTAAACACTATCTACAGATTTGCATTGAAGCGTTTTTTATGATAGTGATTTTAATCACTGTCAGATATCATCTATACTGGACCCAACTATGCCACGATCCCATTATGCCGCCATTCCACTGTGCTGGGTTTTTTTAAGCAACATTAATTTTCTAAATATTTGTGGGCATATTGTTTTTAGGGCTATATAAAATAAAATATTGTCATTATGTTTTGTTCTAAAATGATAAGTATTTTAGTTTTTAGAATATAGATATATTTTTATCATAATAATTTTATTATGCTAGTACTTAAGTGACAAATAATAAGTGATTGGGAATTTTAACAATAATGAAAACTATAACAGTATAAAAGTACTAATTTTTATAAAAAGATTAAAGATAAAT
>NW_026099761.1:0-18039 GCF_025091365.1 Daktulosphaira vitifoliae | reverse complement strand
TTTTAATTTTTATCTCTCATACCTTATGACGGTTTGAACTTTATTTTTCAAATATCAACAATTATAACTAACAAGATTATTTTATAGGTTCATTTAAATTATTTACTGAAGATATGACTGGTTGGACAAATTTTGGATCAATATTTCCAATGTTTTTAACATATTTAAACACAGGTGATAGGAGGTTTGGCCGAAAAATGTCTAGAGATAAAAATAGCAGCATTCAATCCTTACGTCATTAATTTAAACTGTTAATAAATGTTTTAGAAATAATGAAATAATAGTCTCAATTGGACCGACGAATCGCATTTTACATAATGTGTGTGTATTTTATAAGATCAAGATACTTGAAAAGACAGACGTCTTTAAACNTGGGTTCTTGAAAAGACAGACGTCTTTAAACCATAATTTTGATAACGCCTTTTTTAAATTTAAATAGTGTAAAATGTATTATTGACAAAAATAGGTTAAGATATATAAGTAAAATTTTTTGTTGATGTTCTATGAAAATATAAAATTTTTATATTAACTACAAAGATTACATTGTAAATTGTTTAAGTTTCTAAAATTGTTTAGAATCTCTACAAATGATTATAATCATTTGTTACATCAATGTTACATTATTGGATTATTGCATTTAAACTTGCAGGTAATAATAATAATGTTTTTTGTTTTCTTTTTATACACCACACGGTTTGTTTCATTATTAAAATTAATATATTATTATATTATTAAAATGACCTCAGTATCAATTGTCAACCTTATACCTATGACATTTTACAATTGACCCATTTTGAATTATACACAATTTAATAATTATAATGATACTAAAGCCATACTTTTAGCGTAAAATACAAATCGTACGAAACATAGCCAGATAATAACACCGAAAAGTTTGAATCAGAGATCTAGCTAGGGTTGGGTTTATAGCACCTTGCATATGGTTAAGATAGACGTAAAAAAATTGATGATTGTATTAGTTTAATTTATTTAAACCCACCTCTTCATAGTAAACATTTATAAATTTTTTAGAAAATACAATAAGTTCGTTACAAGCAGATGAAAAATTGTTGGTACTTATTGTCTCAGGAATGTCAATATTTAACACTAAATTTTGTACTGGAAACTGTTTTTCATGCGTATTAAATAAAGAACGGTTTGTCGTTTTGTTATATTTAAGAAATTTTGAAATATTTTTAACGTATGTTCTTGTGTATAATTTTGGTATTTTCTGTTTAGTTTGATCACATTTGCTATCCAAATCATCCAGTGAATAATTTCCAGAATTTATTTCCTCGAGTAATTTTGTTATTGAATTACATAAACATTTTATATTCGAATAGCAGTTGTCATGCAAATATTCTCCTAAGAGTATATTTAAAGAAACCAATGTTTTATACATTATATCAAATATATTAATTGTCTTATGAACTGCATCAAAAACTTGCCGCACAAAATTTATATATAATGCATCATATGGATTTAATAATTCCGTTTCACAAAAATCTAATAGGAAAATTACATAATCGCAATATTTAAACAGTATTTCTGTATAAATGCACTTGATAACTCTTAATATGTGTTGTTTTTTACAATGAAAATTAAGTTTGTCTGTTGGGTGTCTAAGAATACGCTCTACGCTTATAACTTGGTCATTAAATACAATATTAATAGGTTTCAACGATTTCCATCCACTTTCTTTAGTGATTTCGTTTATTAGTCTGATTCTCTGTTTTTGAGTATTATTTTTATACATATGAACTGGAGGTGTGAAATAACTAAAAAAAATATATGAATTATGATTTATTCAGTATACTTCCCCTAGTTTATTCGTTAAATATGTTTTAATAGAAATGTATAGATTAAAATTGAATTCATTTTTATGAACCATTGTAAATGTCAAGTAAATTGTAAAAAAAAATTATTCCTAAGGTTTGATTTTAGAGATCTTGAAAATATGATAGGAATTTATTATTACAGTAAATAAAAATTACCCAGAATATTTTTTTGTTTATCATAAATAAATAAGAGAAATTCAGAAAAACGGATTAGAGAAAATTAAATAAGGATAATATCGGTTTTTTCAACATTATCATAAAATAAATATGTGGTATAATAAATATACGAATATTTTTTAAATTATTGATAAAATTATATTTTGAGTACACAAATTCATTACACAGTTGATAGCTTTAAGTAGCCACAAATAAAAAACCAAGATAATATGTTTTATTCGTCTACTATGTAATAAGATACTTAAAACATTTATATATGTTAATATACAGTTTTCCCTAACTCTACAAAGATTTCAAATAGATTTTCTTACCTTTCCTCTTTTAATTCTAAAACTTCTTCAAATCCAAGATTTTTGTATAAATATTTAGAAATTTCATTATAATAAATTTTAAGCCATTCACATAAATATTGACTTAACTCAATGTTTTTATTTTGTAGTGCTTTATAGTTTTTTAAATTATCTTCTAATAAGCATATTGGATTATAATTGTAAACTAAACTATTTTTCTTTTTAATTTTTTGATAGGTCTTGAAACCTTTTCCTTCGATAAAAGTTTTCACGTCTAAAATGACTTCACAAGCAACATTTTTAGTGTTGGGATCGTTTGGATTGACAAAAATCTGTGTATTTTGTTGACTTTTTAATGTTGCATATTCTACAAAAGTATAAATTTCATCTACTATAGGTACTGAGAATGTTTTTTTCCATTTTGCTAATAATTTAAAATCTATGTTGCTAAGATAGTTCATTACATTGTATAACTGTTCAAACATGGTTTTTGAATTTTCCACAGCACTTTGAAGTAAAACTGTACAACTTAATAAATTATCTCCCTGGTTTAAGTCGTAATATTCTTGACATCGGTTAGCTATAGTGCTAATATGATCATTAAATGTTTTGATGACTTCTGCGTACATATAATTTAAGAAATGAATTATAGCATCAAACTTTTTTGATACTGCTACATTACTTTCTTTACAAATAATATTCTTAATATTAGAGCTTATCTCTGTAGAAGAGCCATAATCAACTTCCAAATACTGCATAAAATCCCATCCAACTTGTTCACTTATATGATCCATAACTTCTATATAATATTTTTCATATGTTTTTGGCCTTATTTTGCAACTCACAAAACATTTTGAAGTTAAAATCCACAAAGTATAACAAATAAAATAAAATAACTTTGGTAACATTATTCACAGTTTAACATGCAAAAATCTTATAGTTAGTAAAATTTTATTAGAACTGATTTATTATTTATGTGTAATATAAATTGTAGTACTTAACATTTTTATATCATTTTAATAATAATATTTTAAGCCAATGCGCAGCAGTTGATTATTTTAAGCTGTTTATTCATTTTATGCATGTGTGTTATTTATAAACTTGAATTTATGAAATGTAATACGAATTAGGCAAATACTTATTACGAATAAAATTATACAGATTAATTTATCATAGAATAAAACCTTTTAGGAAAGATATTTTAAAAATAGTTATTTGAAGTAATTTTAAATGATAGGAATGATTTTTTTAGAACAGTATTATTTCGGAAAACATTTATCTCAGCTCTCACCAATCCGATTTCTTTCAACGATACGTCAAAAGATCACAAATCGTATCTAGTCGAAGACATTACCCTCAAAAATTGAAAAAATTTCTCTCGTTCCCCGTAAAAGGTGAATTCTTCAAAAAAATTACAAATTTAAAAATCGCTAATTTTTGAAATTTTTTTTTTAAAACTGCCATAACTTTTTCAAAAATAAACAAATCAATATATAATTTTTTTTTTAGATGCTTAATGTATTTACCTATCATTTGGTATATTTTTTTATAAATTTGATCCTCTACCAACCCACAGGAGGATTTAAAATGACAACTTTTTCAACTTAATTTTTTAAAGTTTTCCAGAAATACTGACATTTTTATATATATCTTAAATTAAAGCTAATGTAATGTAATTTATTATGGAAAAAGAAAATTTCGGATTTTATTTTGTCTTCACAATGAAAATGGCTACAGAATGCTATTTTTGTGTGACAATTCTAGATTTTATATTTTTAACTTTATAATGCTATATTTTTTATAAAAGGGTATGAATCAACACAATTTTTTATGAGAAATAATATTTATATCCCTTTTTCAATCGACATACTTTCTCTTAATCAGGATATAAATAAGTAAATAGCAGGTTATGTAGCTTTTCGGAATAATCTACTAATTTTTTAAAATAAAACACTATCTAAAGATTTGCATCGAAGCGTTCTTTTTCATAGTGACTTTAATTACTGTCAGATATCATTATACTTGAACTTTACGTCAACACTATGCTGCGAACCTCCTATCCTAGGTTTAAAAACCATAATTTTGATAATATCTGGTTTAATTTCCAATTTTAATAAAATTTAATACAAATAAAAAAGAATCTATAATCAGTGGTACCATAAGTTAGAAATTGTCATGACCAAATGACAAAAATCTTATGATAACTGATAATTTTGTTCGCGACGCAATTGAGCTTGAATTTGGCGCTTGTTCACTAGATTATTCGTCCATTCCCATCCTATTCATTTCTTGGATGTTAGATAAAGAACTATCTTGGATAGTTTAATTAAATTGTCACACTGATGACAAAAGCAAGTTTTTAAACCAAAATTTTATAGATAATTTTGTTGTGTATTATATAGATTTGCAACTGATTATTGACTTTAATCAATCTTTGTATTTATTAATAGTCACATTTCTTGTTATTGATTTATATTTATTGGTATTTTTATCGATTAGTTATTATTGAATCACATAGACTAGTGTTATTTATAATTGGTTGGCTTTTTAATTTTTTCTATTTAATTGTTATTGAGTATATTCACTGTATAAGTGCGATATTGTTTCCCGCCCCTGGTATTAATAAATATATTTTAAAAACAATTAAATTAGTATTACATAATTACTATGTTATAGTAACACATTATAGCCAAAAACTTAATAACATAATATTATTAATATTGTTGATACCAAAGATAGAATTAAAATTAATATATTATTATATTATTAAAATGACCTCAGTATCAATTGTCAACCTTATACCTATGACATTTTACAATTGACCCATTTTGAATTATACACATTTTAATAATTAAATGTTTACTATATTATCGCTATAATGATACTAAAGCCATACTTTTAGCGTAAAATACAAATCGTACGAAACATAGCCAGATAATAACACCGAAAATTTTGAATCAGAGATCTAGTTAGGTTTGGGTTTGTAGCATCATACATATGATTAAGATAGACGTAAAAAATATTGATTATTAGTTTAATTTATTTAAACCCAACTCTTCATAGTAAACTTTTATAAATTTTTTAGAAAATACAATAAGTTCGTTACAAGCAGATGAAAAATTGTCGGTACTTATTAACTCAGGTATGTCAATAAGTAACACAACATTTTGTAATGGAAAGTGTTTTTCATGGGTTTTTTTCGATAAATAGCAAATATATTTTAGGAATTTAGTGATATTTTTTACGCATGTTGCGTATAATTGTGGTATTTTCTGTTTACTGGTATCACATGTGCTTTCCAAAACATCCAGTGAATAATTTCCAGAATTTATTTCCTCAAGTAATTTTGTTATTGAATTACACAAACATGTTACATTTGAACTCTTGTTATCATGAAAATATTCTCCTATTAGTTTATTTAAAGAAACCAATGTTTTATACATTATATCAAATATATGAATTGTCTTATGAACTGCATCAAAAACTTGCCGCACAAAATTTATATATAATGCATCATATGGATTTAAAAATTCCGTTTTACAAAAAGCTAATAGGAAAATTACATATTCACAATATTTAAACAGTATTTCTGTATAAATGCACTTGATAACTCTTAATATATGTTGTTTTTTACAATGAAAATTTAATTTGTCTGCTGGGTGTCTAAGAATACGGTCTACGCTTATAACTTGATCATTAAATATAATATAAATATGTTTCAACGAATTCCATCCACTTTCTTTAGTAATTTTATGTAATTGTTCAATTACTAGTTTTTGAGTAATATTTTCAAATGAATGAATTGGAGGTTTGAAAATACTAAAAAATATATAATGTGAGATTTATTAAGTATATTTCCTCTAATTTTTCCTTTAAATAATGTCCCATAGCAATTTATAGATTAAAATTGATTTCATTTTTATGATCTATTGTGAATATTAAATATATTGTAAGAAAAAGTTATTCCAAATGTATTATTAGGAACCGATTATTAAAATACATTTTTTTTGTTCATCCTAAATATATAAAAGAAATTCAGTAAAATGAATTATGGCAAATTTTATAATGTTAATAACAGTTTTATAAACTTTTTCATTAATTAAATATTTGGTTACATAAATATTATTTCTAAATTTATTTATAAAATTATTTGTGAGTACATAAATTCATTATACAGTTGATAGCTTTTAGTAGCCATAATTATTGGGAAACACGAAAAATATATTTATAAAATATTATTTTTCGTCTAGTAAGTAATAAGATATACTTAAAAATAGATTTGGTTCTATTTTATGTTTTTTATATACGTCAATTTATAAGTTTTCTATATTACTCTACAAAGTTATCTAATAGATTTTCTTACCTTGCCTCATTTAATTCTAAAACTTCTTCAAAACCAAGATTTTTGTATAAATTTGTAGAAATTTCAACGTAATACATGTTAAGCCATTCACATAAATAATAGCTCAACTCAATGTTTTTATTTTGTCGTGCATTATAGTCTTTTAGATTCTTTTCAAGTAAGCACTTTGGTGTATGATTGTAAACAACTGAATTATTTTTGTGTTTAATTTTCTGATAGGTCTCGATACCTTTTCCTTCGATAAAGCTTTTCACATCTAAAATGACCTCGCAAGCATCATTTTTAGTGTTGGGATCGTTTGGATTGACAAAAATCTGTGTATTTTGTTGACTTTTTAATGATGCATATTCTACAAAAGTATAAATTTCATCTACTATAGGTATAGAGTATGTTTTTTTCCATTTCGCTAATAATTTAAAATCTATGTTGCTAAGATAGTTCATTACATTGTATAACTGTTCAAACATGGTTTTCGAATTTTCTATAACACTCTGAAGTAAAAATATACAACGTAATAAATGATCTCCCTGGTTTACGTCGTAATATTCTTGACATTGGTTAGCTATAGCTCTAATATGATCAATAAATGTTTTAATGACTTCTGCGTACATGTAATTCAATGAATTAATTACGGCATCGAACTTTTTTGGTAGTATTGTGCGACTCTCTTTGCAAATAATGTCTTTAATATTAAAACTTGTTTCTGTAGAAGACTTAAATACCAAATTCTGCATAAAATCCCATCCATCTTGTTCACTTATATGATCCATAACTTCTGCATAATATTTCTCATATGTTTTTGACCTTATTCTACAACTTACAAAGAATGTTGTAGTTAGAATCCAAAAAGTATAACAAATAGGATAAAACAACTTGGGTAACATAATTCACAATTTAAAATGCAAATATCTTATAGTTAATAAAATTTTATTAGAACTTCATCATTTTTTATGTAAAATATAAATTGTAGTATCTAACATTTTTATATCATTTTAATAATAATATTTTAAGCAAATGCAGCAATTGATTATTTTAAGTTGTTCATTCTTTGTTTAAATAATACGCTGAAATAATTTTTTTATACTTGTGTTAATTATAAATATGAATTTATGAAGTGCTATACAAGTTAGGTAAATACATATCAGGAATAATTTATTATAGAACAATATCTCATAGAAATGATTATTTAAAGATTATTATTTAAATGTAATCTAAAATTATACGAATGATTTTTCTTAGGAAATTTTTAAAAATCAAACATAAATACAGTCAACTCGCGATATTACGAAGCTCGTTATAACGAAAATCTCGATATAACAAATAAAACTGTCGGTCCCTTGAAAATCTCGTGATATAACGAAAAATTACATGTATTTTAGTCCCCTCGATATAACGAAGTTTTTTTGACCAAAGCTATGTAACGAAATATCATATGATAATGTCGTCGTAATAGTTTGCTATTACGGTGTTTGTTTCGGCGTTTATCACGCGATAAGATAAATGACTCTACAACGTTATTGTAACCTTTACGTTATCGTTTTAATTTAATTTGATTTTTGTGTCAAAAGCGATCGCATGGAATTCCGCTCGTCGCTTTTATAAGCATGAGTTTTAAACGTGAGTGTTTGTCAATTTCTGACAAGAAAATAATATTTGAAGCAGTCGAAAGTGGCAAAAAGACAAAAGATGTAGCGATTAGTTTTCAAATCCCTTCTTCATCACTTTCTACAATTTTGAAACAGAAGCGATTTTTAATAAAACTGACGCAGAAGGTAGCCGAAAAAAAAGTATTTGTATTATATATAATACAAATACTTTAAAAATTTGGACTTGATCAAACAACCTCTTCCCCTTTTGGAATAATCCACCTATTTCTAAAATTTAAACAATATTTACAGATTTGAATTGAAGCGTTTCATTTTATGGTTATTTTAATCACTATCAGATATCATTTATACTTGTCCCAGCTATGCAACGTCCACGTCTTTTTGTTTGTTTATTATGGTATGGTATGAATCTTACAAAAGTTTGTTAAACTAATGAGACCAACGATTTTTATAAAAGTTACAAGAATCTAATTTATATTTAACATAAATTTAAAATTATTTTCAATATTTTACCTCCTTTAAGTTAAGAAAAAAGTCTTTGAATTTTTGAACTAGCTTTAATTGTACTTTTTAGCTAACAAAGCATACACTGTATAACTCCGCCAACCCCGCTCGCGGATATGACTTTTTCATGTTTAAATACTCCTTTTATAATTAGTGATAATAAAGGTATTATAAGTTCAATGACATACACGTAGAAGATATTGGAGATTTTTGCTATTCCTTGGATCTATCTAACAATTATTTTCTCCGTCTATTTAAGTTTTATTGGTTACATATAAAGCTCAAGTAAAAAACGTTTGAAGTGGTTTGTTCTGAATGAAAGTAATAAGAAGCGATATGATTTAATCAGAATTTATATTGAAAAGTAATATAAGAGTGGAAAAATNATTTAATCAGAATTTATATTGAAAAGTCATATAAGAGTGGAAAAATAAAAGCTAAGAACTATCGAGCTGAACTCTTATAAGCAGCTAATGTGTCTTGTCACGAATAAACGGTATTAAACATGTGATGTCCAATGATTTCCGAAAGATCTGGATCGTTTATATGGACATACACCATACATAACAATTAATCGTTTTGTGTTGCCTCGCTAATAAAAATACATGTCACGTGATTTGTGAGTATATTTAAAAATTGTTTGTGACAGCCGACGATGTACACGAATTACACGAGAATTTCACGTTCACTTGTAAACGCTAAACATTACAACAACGTTCCGTTTATACTTCAGGTCCTTGTGCCTAGACATAACCACTCATTAGAAACAAATATAAACGTGTCACGTATGAAATGTACAAATTTCTAAAGCATCACGAGTATACACACACAACAGGATTTTTGAACAATTTTTTTTCAACATTGCCACTATATGTACATATAGTGTCTACAAGTAATGATTGTATGATTATAAATGCAAAGCTATAAAAAAAAAACGTCTAAATTTTTTTTTTATGCTAGGAGACCTCAAATGTGTAGTATGTCAAAAATGTGTTATGTAAAATGAAACATTTTGGAAACATGTTTTGGCACGCTCCATTTCAAAGAAATAACCGAAGATATTTGCGCTCTAATAAGAAAATTAAAGAGTCCAATGAAAAAAATCAATACTAAGACGCGTTGCTTGTATAACGAATATTATCAATNAAATCAATACTAAGACGCGTTGCTTGTATATCGAATATTATCAATTGCTTTTGCGTAGTCGGCTTGTTCAAAGACCAATAACAATTAATCATCATATTAATAATATTAATTGTCGAAGATGCAATTGTATGGCGATGGTACAAGATACTTACAAAGGTCAGTAACTACGCGACTACTTATGTTTACATAAGTGAATTCTATTAAACCGAAGCATTAGGTGCTGGTCTAATTGCCAGTTGCCAGTGCAATTACGCCTCCGCTGTACAAGTACATTCGCCAAACACAGTGATGTCCATCGGCTACCGACTTGACGTCTTCATGAGCAATTGTAAAAGATTAACTCGGTACAGAAGTTGTATTTGCGCTTAATAGATTTCTTTCGCGACGTAAATAAATAATAAAAAAAGAAGCTATATTGGATATAGTTAAAACTGCTAGTAAACACACATCACATATTCGTTTGAGTTATGCACACACATATCTTCGCCGCACCACATGCGATTCTGCACAAAGCCGATCATAATGTCATCGGTTAATCAATTTACGCCTGTCTGTAGTCTACACGGACTTAGTGCACTACCACTATCGTTATTTTTTCATAGATACATTTCCTTCTTATGCCGCTAACTCGACTGTCTGGCGAAGTAAAAAATACATATACAAACACTTCAGCAATTTAATGACTTTATAGTTCGATCTATGAACATGAGAATGTTATGTAATCCATTATGCATTACGGTAAGCAAATCCCAATCACGACCGATGTCTAGACTTTTTTTGAGAAGTGGACACTATTCTAACCTATTGTTGTATATTCTTGTTCAAATAAAAACTTTGTACTACAGTAGACCTCCCTGGTGATACTTTGAGACGAAATTAATGAGCTAGTATACTTATATAGACGAGTTTAAACAGCCATTGACTAAGTTAATTGACAATAAAAGTGTTTTTCCAGTGTGACAACTGAACGGCGAGTTTGTAGTTAGTAATTTTTGTATGTAGTTTTGCAACGGTTTCTTAAATATATATGGTTTTTAACGAAGGAAATCTACTGTTTTGTTTATGACAGCTGTCTAAGCAAAGGTGACATAATATATTGTTAAATCTAAAATGGTAACAGCTCGCGATTATTATATTATAAACCGATAAATAAAATAACTAATCAATTTTTTATTCACTTGTCACGTAAGTTGAATAGAAGTCGTGTGAAGTGCAACACTGTACTTATATATAGAAATTTTACACTTAACTTTAGTAAGGACGGGTAAAATGACACAAATTTTCTTGTAGAATGCAAACGGAATTCATTAATATGATTATGGAGTTGTTTTACTTCTGAGAAAGTTGCGCAGCTAATATGTGTTTAATATAATAACGGATAAGAAAAACGTTTTTAATAGTTTTACATAGATACCTTTTCCTTATAATCAGTTGGCCAGANTAGGATACCTTTCCTTATAATCAGTTGGCCAGGTCTTATCCTATTAAAAAAAATTCAAATTGATTGTATAATGAATTAGGTATGGCTAAACAGAAAATACCGCTGAGGTTTTGGTGGCCAATAAAACAAATGTTTTGTCCCGACTATTATTTGGAGTCAATTACGTGGTATAATATTTTTAATCGTGTGAAATTGTTTTCCGAATAAATCAATTTTAAAATATGTTTACGTCAAATGATATTTATAGAGTTGTTGGTGCTTTTTACTGAGATGGTAAGGTGGTAAAAAAAGGAACGGTTGTATACGAGCTTGTCGATCTTTGTTTTAACTTCTTGAATACGAACACCTCTGGGCATCAGCCACCGCCCTCCAAAGAAACTAGCTATACGATGGACGAAACAGAATTCATCTTCGACAATACATCGGATAAGAGGCTAATAATATTTAGAATTGATAATGAGATATCACTTGTTTCCTGACACGTAGTTATCATTGCGTTTGTTTTAAGTGCATACTCCAGTAACGTATTTTTTTGCCAGTAGCCATCCTCTTTGCGTTTGTTTCACTCACGACTTCCCGTTGCGCTTACCGTAAGCTAGTCTTATAAAATATATCTTACACAGCAGCGGTACGGTGTTGTACATCTTTATTTTCCTTATTTTTCTAGTGGGCGAAGTTTGTTCGTGACTGATAGCCGAAAAATATCCGCTTTGTCATATAATCATTTTACAATTATTATAATTTTTAAGACCTCAAAGGGACCGACAATGCAAATGAGCTACCTCGCTAACACACTCGTTCGTCCGTGACCTTTCTTTTGATAGCAGCCGTCATTGGTTCCGGTATAGAAATCGACTTTAGGTACAGTAATCCGTACACAGAAGTCAGCTCGTCTTGAATGACTCTAACTAAATGTAGCGTCCAAGATTTTATTTTTAGTTAATACGATCCAACTAAGATATTTTGCTTAGTTTTACTGAATTCTTCACATGATAATTGGTTATAAAGTACAGACAATAATACTTATTTTCAATGTTTACCTTCAGTCTGAAGTACGTAAAGTTATTAGTCAACGATTAGTAACTTATTTTTTCGCTCAAACATCATTGGTTTATTATTATTATACAAGGAAAAGAATACGGTCGAAGTTAACTTCTAAAAATAGATGTAATTTAATCTTGTCGGAAATTATTCTTGATTTACTAAAAAAAATTGAAGCAAAATTCTGAACAAGCGTTAAAATTCAATACAGAATTCATCTAAATATTGTAGACCAAAGGGTATTTTTCATTTTTTGTTAACCCGTGTTATTTTATGTAACAGGATAATAATATTTGGTCTCTAAAGTTTCACTAAATGTCAAAAAATGCATACTCTAATGTACGTATATTATAACAAATTACAGTTTAATCAGTACTGTAAAATGTTCATACCTCAATGTAATGTATTGCTTAGAAAAGTTAAAGCTCGATTTCCATGCATTCCCTATCGTCTGGTTAACTTAATCATTGGCTTAGTCTTATTTTTTTAACATGCAAATTAATAATTGAAACCAGAAAGAAAGTTGGCGCCAGTCACATTGTTTATTACTGACATTTCCGCCCACGTTCATTTACGTTTGTGTATAATAATGCGATCTGGGTAAAAAATGAGAATAGTAATTACGTTCATTTTCTACGTGGTTCGTCATCAATCTTTTCAATTTTAAAATTGGCAATTTAGTTATGTGATATTGGGTATGGCGTTAATGATCCATCTTCGTTATTATGACTAGATAATACTAATATATCAAAGCTTAAAATGAATTTGTAATTAACATTTGAGTAGATCTTAAGTTGGTCAATGATAATTTCTTATAATGGATATAAGAAACATTAAAAAACCTACTTAGTGACGTTAACAAAGCATCATACAATGAGAATATTCAAATGTTTACATTGTTTTATGTGTTAAATAACTAATTTAAAAAAATTGATGTCGCGACCCACAATTAAATCTACATTCGACAAACAAAAATATACTGAAACAATCGTAAATAAAACAAGTCTATGGCTGTTTAATAAACTCTCGATATGATGTTTAATCAGACATACGATGGACTCCTCAATCATAATGTTGCATGTCCAAAACTCTTTAAAGGACTTGAAATAATGGTTCTTGTTTGCTGTATTACGTAGTACTCTATAGACTGATACTGTTATATTGTAAGTAAAGCGCGAACCCATTGAAATCCGAAAGAACATTCAAGTACAGAGCCGTGAATGAATTTCTATTAGAGTTTCCTAACATTATGTATACATAGAAAAACTAAACTGTCTACAATGAGATCTAGAGTATAAGCAGTTATTGAATTTCTGTGTGCACAACCTGTAGCAGCCGACCCGGTGTTCCAACAACATTTGATCGGGGTGTGACATCTCGGAAAGTGACGGCTACCGTTGACATAGCTAGGTGTCGCAATTCCTTCTCCGAGCATTAGAATAAGGTGGGTAATGGGCATATTGCTATAATACATCTAGGAAACCCCGAGGCAATAGACATTCGTTAGTATACAGTTAGTAAACGCTTACATGTATATTGAAAGCAAGGTCCGTGAGTGTAGGTCCACTACGGTACTAGTCCGTCTGTTAATGACAGCTCAGCTCCATTATGTTAATCTCAGGCATTACCGATATGTTTTTATCAACTGCTAATTTTGATTTTTTTGTTAACCGCAGCGACTACTTAAAACCCGCGCGATGTAGATTACCCTGTTGCCCATTGTTGAACAGTAATATGAAATCGTCGAACAGAACCTATTCGCAATTCGTTAACAACAGTGAATAATTTGTTGAAAAAATCTCTTGTGCAGCTTATGAAAAGAACCTGTTCGTTCGAATGTTGAATAATAATAATAATAATACAATCTTATTATAGTCAAATTGGTCAAGGAACGTAATAGAAAATTGTCTAATCGTATAACTAGATGTAATACTTCTCGGGTATCATGTTTTGAATTCATATACAATTGATTATGATGCACGTCATGTTGGTCGCGACGATTTATGTGAAACGCAACTGTACGTGAAAGGATCTGACAAACATTATGCTATTATATTGTCTTACACCATGCCGCGAAAATACCTTTGAAGATAAATAGGATTTATACATCAATTAGCTAACTGACGATTTATACGATTTATTCACCTACGAACAAATACATACGTTTATAGTGCAGCGCACACAGATACGCACCTATTTATTTGAATGTTATCTATAACCTATATAATAATAATGGTTACATTATGTTGTGTGTAGCACGCGTTACAAAGAACTTGTTCGCTATTATATTCTAAATTTTACAATAATAATCATAATAATTCCTGTATACATGTACACGAGTACAACGAATACAGTGCAGACACATGCGCATTTTACATATTAGGAAAGCGGTTATTGGATAAAATATTATGTCGTTATGTAGACGGTTGAAAAATTGTAAATGTATTATGGTATTGTCAGTTTCACTTCAACACAGTTACTACTTGCGATAGTCCAACTATTTATATTCACCGAGTTCGAAATATTTATTTTCTAAAATCATTCTTAAACGTACTAACAATTTAATATTTTTAAATATAACCAAATTGTTTTGTCATATTAAAATATTTGTTAATGCAGGTATCTTGACTGTCATAACTCTATACGTGTTCGGTGGTATCGAAAATTCTTATGACGTTTGAAAATCTTCTGTATGCTTTAATACTTATGATATTTTTTCCTTTCAATGAATTATCCAAATAATGAATATAAATAAATGTTCTAACTGAATTTTTTATTTACTTATTTGGATCAAAACATATTTTTCAAATAGTCTGCTTGAATTAAAGTGTATTTGCTCATTTTAAAACGTTCGATGAATCGCTGTGTTTCGACTTCTAGTCTTGATGGATACTCTCGTTGTTTTATGTTTTTCTTAAATATCATCTCAAACGAACCAGGTATAACATGCTAAACATTTCTAGCATGAATTCGTCTTCCTTATCTAACATTATTAATTTGAATTCTTTGATTCATAATATTTATGTTATCATTAATCTCTGAAAACTCTTCAGAAATATTTTTTTGGGAAATAAAAAGTTGTCGTATTATTATTCCAGTAAAAGGTTTTAATGGCAATAATTAATATTTTAATAAAAAATATTTTCTAGTAAATACAAACTTATCTAGTAGTCTGTACTAAAGTTTAAGTCGACAATGACATATCACATACATATTAAACTAAAGAGGCGATAGCTTATGGTTTCAGGAAAATTATGCAATATAAAAGTATTTATAAGTACAGAAAAATTCGATAGTTACAATATTGTAAAAAGTTACTCAGTTAACCGTGAAGCTTCTAATAGCTATCAAAGCCATTTGCGACAATAAAATTCTATTTCTATTTTTTTTCTTAATAGTGAAACTGTAGTTAAGTAAACTACAACAGAAATCGTTTAATAAATATAAAAGAGCTAATCATCATCGTTCATAATGCCTCCGGATATAAAGAATTTAAACGGTTTACAGCCCGCTAAGAAACATTACGTTGGCTTCCATTACTCACACATAGATATTGTTAGATTTATTGTATTAGAAATTAACATGGTCTAGATTATTCGAGTAGATAGACGGTGAGCACGCGCAAACACGCACCACACAAACGGTAAAAAATATTTACTTAGCGGCGACCTCGGTGCCCGTGGTGGTCATCAATGGTCAACCGGTCACACTATAGTCTTAATAGCGTCCTCCATTATCAGAATCGACATCATAACTTAAAAAAACAACGTTCGTGTGTATGCGAGTAAACATAAAACAGGCCGATCCGCATGGTTATAATATTATATCTATGGTATCCTGTGGTAAACACGCGACTGTTGAGCATAAAGTTATATTGTATTTATAGTATTATATGCGGTGTGTTTTAAATTCATATTGTTCTTTAAGAAATATTGTTAACAATAAATTTAACCGTATAGAATATTTTAAATATTATCTAATTCTTGTAATTAACTATTGGCTAAGTACTTCCCCGCTTATTGTGATGATAGGATTTTAATGTTTGAACTAAACTAAACAACTAGTCGATTTTGCTGAATAAACAAATTTGTTTTTATAATGATTATTACAAAATAAATTATCGGAAGAACTTTTAATTTTTTCAATTTTAATCAATAAGTATTGATTATCGCAATTGGTTGCAAGATTGATTTTTATACTGGAATAAGGCATTACCATGTTATTATCTGTCTAGACATTTTATTGTTTATCAACTTGTTACTTTTTTGAAGTTTTACTAGAAAAAAATTGCAATAAAGATTTATAATTATATGACAAATTGATATTTCGTGTAACATTTTTATCGTCTATGAACCTTTTGACTTTTTGGCTTTAGCAAAACCTTAACGATTTTCTCGGGTGAAGACTGGTTTTGCGCCAACTAAAAAAAAAAAAAGTTTCTATATTATAATCGATAAACAGTTTAAGTTGTAACAAGACAACGTCAGGTTCTCAAGATTTGTCGATTAACAGTAAATCCCGACGGCAATTTTGCGTTAAGTGAGATTATCATAGTTGTCACGACGATACGTCTTATGGACTATAATCCATAGTGCGACTGACCCTTTGGAGAGCAATAAGTCATTTCGGGCTGTGGTAAACTTTGAATATCTACATGGTTTACCACCTGAAAAGTATACAGGAACTCATAGTTTAACACATATTACAACGTTATAACCGTTTTACTGCCTCCGGACCAGTGACTCGGTGTTGTATAGATTTTTATATATTGTCGCTATAATACTTTGTTCTTGCAAAAACTTCTGCATACGCGAAATACTCAGCTATAGATAACTATCTGTACCTATTATTGTCGGTATGTTACACTATCACAAGATGAGTATTACAAAGCGTATATATGTAGTTTTTTTTTTATTATTCTCGAGGCTCTTATTTATGAGCATTTTACCTCAACTCGGCAACATTATTTTTGTTTTGCTGTCAACATTTTATAGTTGGGTTGACTTCAAAGCGTACCCAACAACGGATGTGGTGACAGATTGTGGCTAACAACGGAGAATACATCAGAGCAGTATATTATGAATCTATTACTATTAGGTTATACGAAATAGTTAAATGTATAAAATTTCAAAAATAATCTATTAAAAACTACTTATTTATATATGATTAAATGTGAATAAATATTAAAAATGTCAATTACCTAAAAATTTGAGTTTATGATTTATCGCAGTAGTTATGATCATCCTTAACAAAGATTACTTGTGATGATTTAGAAGTTAACAAATGCTTATCACAATAATTATTAAAATAACATAAAAGGTACTAGGGATAAAGAGTAATTGTTCATTTCTGTAAATTTTCCAGGAGAACAGTATAAAGTTATTTATAAATATCCTTTATATGATAAAAAAAAATTAGATACTTAAATATTAGAAAAATGAAAATATTTTTCGTCAAATGGGTTCTATTATTTAATACTACTAGCTATAAAATCAAAACTTAAATCAAAATCGAAAAATGAACTATTACTGTTTTCCCTTTGTTTTTCTGATACTGTATGATTAAAAATAAAATCGTTTTAATTATACAAAAGTTAATAGTTAATAATATTTTATTATTTAACATAATAATA
>NW_026099760.1:21089-22204 GCF_025091365.1 Daktulosphaira vitifoliae | reverse complement strand
GTTTCCTGTCCAAAATTACCCCGAGATATTTAATTTTTGGTGACCAAGGAATGATGTTTCCGTTCAGTTTTAAGTTGTCAGAAGTTTTAGGTCGACGATTGCTAAAGAGCACTGCCGTACTTTTTTGTGGATTTAGTCTTATTTTCCATTTTTCTCTCCATTTTTGTTCTTCATCCAGGTGGTCTTGAATATTTTTTATAATTATTTCAGCGTCAATTGAGCTTGAGTATATTGCACTGTCATCCGCATAAAGGGCTATTTCAGTATAATTCGTTGTAGGGAAGTCTGAAACGTATAAGTTGAACAGTAAAGGGGAAAGTTTTGAACCTTGAGGTACACCTGCCATTATTTTTTTTGTTTGTGATGTAGTCTCATTTATTTGGACTTTGAAACATCGAGCGGTGAGATATGATTTAATTAGATTATATAGAGCAATTGGGGTATTTAACTTTTTTAATTTATATAACAGTCCATCATGCCATACCCGATCAAAAGCTTGCGCTATATCTAAAAATGCTGCTCCTGTATGTTGTTTTTTTTCAAAACCATCGTTTATGTGTTCAGTTAGACGTAGTAGTTGTTGAGTAGTGGAGTGATTTGATTTAAAACCAAATTGGAATTTCGGAATAGCATTTATTGAATTTAAGTAGTTGGTGAGCCTAGAGTGTATAACTTTTTCAAATATTTTTGAGACAGATGATAGTAAGCTTATAGGTCTATAGTTGTTCGGGTTGGAGTTGTCTTTACCTGGTTTTTTTATTAAGATGATGGTGGCCAATTTCCATTCAGTAGGAAAATACCCAATTTTTATTAGTGAATTGAATAATATGGATAAATATGTAATTGCTTTCCTAGGAATATTTTTAAGAATAGCATTAGTTATTAAATCATGACCCGGTGATTTTCTATTTGGCAATTTTTTAATTATATCTAAGATCTCGTTTGGACGTGAGTACGGTAAGATATTTTGTGGAAAAATATTGGTTTCATATAGTTTTTGTTGGACTAGATTGTCTGTAGAATTTTCTATTGTGCTATTTAACGTGAAAATATTTTCTAAAGTATGAGCAAACAGTTCGCATTTATCGAAGTCGGTGTTTACGTACGCATTACCT
>NW_026099760.1:0-18057 GCF_025091365.1 Daktulosphaira vitifoliae | reverse complement strand
TTTTTTTTGTTTGTGATGTAGTCTCATTTATTTGGACTTTGAAACATCGAGCGGTGAGATATGATTTAATTAGATTATATAGAGCAATTGGGGTATTTAACTTTTTTAATTTATATAACAGTCCATCATGCCATACCCGATCAAAAGCTTGCGCTATATCTAAAAATGCTGCTCCTGTATGTTGTTTTTTTTCAAAACCATCGTTTATGTGTTCAGTTAGACGTAGTAGTTGTTGAGTAGTGGAGTGATTTGATTTAAAACCAAATTGGAATTTCGGAATAGCATTTATTGAATTTAAGTAGTTGGTGAGCCTAGAGTGTATAACTTTTTCAAATATTTTTGAGACAGATGATAGTAAGCTTATAGGTCTATAGTTGTTCGGGTTGGAGTTGTCTTTACCTGGTTTTTTTATTAAGATGATGGTGGCCAATTTCCATTCAGTAGGAAAATACCCAATTTTTATTAGTGAATTGAATAATATGGATAAATATGTAATTGCTTTCCTAGGAATATTTTTAAGAATAGCATTAGTTATTAAATCATGACCCGGTGATTTTCTATTTGGCAATTTTTTAATTATATCTAAGATCTCGTTTGGACGTGAGTACGGTAAGATATTTTGTGGAAAAATATTGGTTTCATATAGTTTTTGTTGGACTAGATTGTCTGTAGAATTTTCTATTGTGCTATTTAACGTGAAAATATTTTCTAAAGTATGAGCAAACAGTTCGCATTTATCGAAGTCGGTGTTTACGTACGCATTACCTGCTTTTAAGGGGGGGATATTATTCGAGTTTGGTTTTATTAGCCTTTTTGTCGCGATCCATAGATTTGAGTCTGCTGGGTGTATTTCTGATAAGTATTTTTGGTAATTATTTATCCTGTGTTCCTCAAGTAGGATTTTGACTTTTTTTGTTAGGTAATTTAAATTTTTCCTATCTTGTGGTTGTCTATATAATTGCCATTTAATTAAAAAAAACCCAGCACAGGGGGGTCGCGGCACAGTGGTGACGTGGCATAGTTGGATCAAGTATTATGATATCTGACAGTGATTAAAATCACTATAAAAAAAAACGCTTCGATGCAAATCTTTAGATAGTGTTCAATTTTAAAAAATTGGTGGATTATTCCAAAAGCAACATAATTTGCTAGTTCGTTATTAATATCCTGATTCAGATAAAGTATATCGAATGAAAAAGGGATTATTAAAAATTATTGTTTCTCATAAAAAAATTATGTTGATCCATATACTTTTCAATAAGTTATAGCATTATAAAGTTAAAAATTAAAAATTAAAATCGAGAATTTTCACACAAAAATAGCATTTGGTAGCCAATTTCACCCTGAAGACAAAATAAAGTATAAATTTTTTTTTTTGCATAATAAAGTACATTACATTAGCTTTAATTTAAGATATATATAAAAGTGTCAGACTTTATGAAAAAATTGTATTGATCCATACATTTTTCAAAAAGTTATAGCATAATAAAGTTAAAAATCGAAAATTTTCACACAAAAATAGCATGTGATACAAACGTAAAAATTTATTTTCACATATATTAATTTGGTAAGATTTTGTTTTCATTTAGACCTCTGATGTATTGTGGGACTTTATTTTATTATATGGTTTTTTTTTATTATTTTTGAATAATTAATTAAGATCTCAAGATTTCAATTGCACCATCTTTTCAATAGCTAAAAGCTACATAGAATTGATAATAGTATTTCAATTAAATTAATTTATTACGATATGAATGTAAGAAAATATTGACTTTAATGAAATCTCAAATAAGTTAGAAATTTTTAAATGCAATTGATAAGCGCCCATTTCTAATCTATATCAATTGCGGTAATGATTCATTAACTTAAGAAACTTCTTCTAAGCGAAATTTATTGACTTGAAAAAATTAATAGTATTNTTAATAAATAGATAAGAAACTGTGTTTTCTATTCATTATTATTGTTGGATACACATCGATCGAATGTGCTGTCAAGGAAATGCGTTTTTGATTAATCATGTTATCGTTGTGTTACATCGAGTTGTTGTCGGTTTTCTCTCTATGTTACCATTGTCGCAGCCATCTTAACGCTTCTTCTGTTATAAGTTCTATGGCGTTTGCGAGCCAGTAGTTTTGCATTCGTTTTTACTGTAAAAAGAAAATATCACCTTTGCGATTGTCGTACCTGTGCGTTCAGTTTATCGCCGTTGGGTCTATATATTTTCTGAGAACATCACAATACCGTTGAAAGCATATTGTTCACTTTGGTCAGTTACTTGCATTCAACTTCAATTGATCCTTTCAATATTCAACATTGTCATTTAGCAGATAACNTTATCATCAGCCGTTTCATTTAGCAGATAAGTATAATGCTTGTTCATTTATCTTTCTAAGACTCACTTGTATAATTTATTATTTGTTTATATCATCGCCTTAGTGGCATTAGTATTAAGTGTCCCCCCTATCCACATTGATGTATATAAGATTTTATATTTCTTGTATAATACATTTAATTGTTATAATTATATCTTGTGAAATTCATTCTACATTCAAACATACAGTCCACTCATCTTATTCTTTATCCTCGGCATAGCTAAAAATTTAAGACAAAACAAAACCACGAACGTTAACGAACCCGCGTGAATACCACCGGTCGCTGCGTTCAAACAGTATTATTGTTTGACTTGGGTACCTGTCAAATCGCGTAGTCACATGGACACTTTGGTACATTTTTCGAGAAAAAATATATCAGCTCCAATCAGGCGTATTTTCATCTTGGTTTGCATCAATTTGTTGATGCAAACTCTTTATTCTGAGAGTTGTAAGTCTTTATTCTGATCGAAAGACTTAAATGACATAATTATACAATAAAAATTTATCACTTGTGACTAATATTATTTAAAATTAAAACTATGTTAAATAAGATACTATGATTAACTATAATTCAATATTAAAAATTATTTAACTAAAAATGTCACATAAACCATTTTTAAAAAAATCGCGTACATGAATTTCGATGAAATTTTACCATTATCAACGCTCAACACATACTGACACTCCAACCAAAAAAAATAACCTTAGTGACATTATCACTAAGTAATATTATCATACTTTGCTAGTATACACAATTACACAAGTGTTATTTACTTTGAGTTTTTATCATATATTTAGTATCATTAGAAATTATACAAGTTTTAGTCCAAATTTAAATACAAAAAGTATCATATTTTAAATACTAATAAAATTTAACATTTAATAATGTTTATTTTAATTTTGCAAGCTTAGCCAAAAAAATGTACGGTGAAAACCTTTTTTTTTTTTATAAATTTTTGTAAAAATCAACTATAAAAACCCAGCACAGGGGGGTCGCGGCACAGTGGTGACGTGGCATAGTTGGATCAAGTATAATGATATCTGACAGTGATTAAAATCACTATCAAAAATAAATGCTTCGATGCAAATCTTTAGACAGTGTTTAATTTTAAAAAAATTGGTGTTTTATTCCAAAAGCTACTTGATCTGCTGGTTCCTTATTAATATCTCGATTAAGATAAAGTATGTCGAATGAAAAAAGGTTTATTAAAAAATATTATTTCTCATAAAAAAATTGTGTGGATCCATAAACTTTTCAGTAAGTTATAGCATTATAAAGTTAAATATAATATAAATAATAAAATCGAGAATTTTCACACGAAAATAGCATTCGGTAGCCATTTTCGCCGTGAAGACAAGTCCAGAGGTCAAATTTTTTTTTTTCAAATTAAAGTATATTACATTAGCTTTAATTTAAGATATATATAAAAGTGTCAGACCTTCCGGAACATTTTCAAAAGTTAAGTTGAAAAAGTTAATTTTTTGTGAAAAAGTTGTCATTTTAAATCCCCCCCTGTGGGCAAGTTAAGGGTCACATATAAAAAAAAATATACCAAATGATAGGTAATGACATCATGCATCTATAAAAAAAAGAATTATATTGATTTGATTATTTTTAAAAATGTTATAGCAATTTTAAGNAAAAAAAAATTATATTGATATGTTCATTTTTGAAAAAGTTACGGCAGTTTTTAGTAAAAAAAATTGAAAAAATTTCGAAAATTAGCGATTTTTAAATTTGTAATTTTTTTGGAGGTTTCCCCCATTTACGGGGAACGAGGGAAATTTTTTCAATTTTGAGGGTAATGTCTTCGACAAGATACGATTTGTGATGTTTTGACGTATCATTGAAAGAAATCGGTTCGGTGAGAGCTGAGAAAAAGTGGTAACAGACTCAAAAAAAAACACATCTTAGTAAAACTAATACCTTCTCAGCTTCGCATCGAAGCTAAAATAAATACCTATTGTCCACATCAATGTACATGGTATTGTGTCTTGAACATTAAAAACACAGATAAGTGGACACCGTTCAGAAAATAAAGCTTTCCGTATACTAACAAGTAGTCTGCGAGTGCAATGAATATGTATTCAAAATAATTACACGAATAATTACACTACATTACAGGTGGTAGCGCAATGGTATGGTGTGTGTGATCATCTTTGAAGCGTAAATTTTGATGCATAGCTGTTTGGCGAATAACAGCTCTGTGCCACTAGCCGCTACAACCAACACGTTGCGTCGTATGGCTATAACGGCTACTAGAATAGACGCCGACCGTCATACCTCGACCTTTGAGTAAATGAAAACTAACCTTCTAAATCCCTGGTATTGTTTATAAATATATTTAACCGACCAATACTTTTGTACTTTTATAAAATGANCCAATACTTTTATACATTTATAAAATGGTGGCTATCAAAAATACGACTATTATTCATGAACTCCTGGTACCATTTCACCGTTTTATTTTTTAAACTTCGCATACACCAATTTGGCGTGTACGCGTCGATGAGGTTGCCTATATGAAATCCTTAATTTCATTCGCTTAAAATTGTTAACAAAAAATTCAATCATACGTGTAAACAATTAGATATTTATCGTATGTATGTGGTGTATAAATGAGATATTTCAGTTATTCATATAAGCATAACTAGGTACTCTGTTCTCTGTTTTGAGGTTATCTGCCTCAAAATATATTCTTTGGGATGTTATAAGTCGTTATGTTATCGTCGGCTGCGTGTGAAAAATCTCAAGTCGTATTTTATCATTTTATAGCAAAAGATTTTTAAATTTGTATTTGTAACTGTAGAAACTGTAGAAGGTTAAGTTTTTGAACATTAACGTTTTAAATTTAGCATGAAATATTTCTCTTATGATATTAATATTCGTAAAAAAGTAGTTTATACATATTTACAATAAAACACCTCGTTTCAAAAGTTTTACAAAAAAAGAAAAACGATTAAAAATATGAATTACAAGATTTTGCTGAGTATCCGGAAATAGACAGTCTTACGTCTAACAAAATTTATAAAAAATGATTGTTACAATGCTAGTACTCTTAGATTTAGAAGTTATAACTTAAGTGAGAGTACCTTTGTGGTCTAAAAACAAAATTCAACAAGAATAATTGGTTAAAATTATTTAGAATTTTTTTTTTTTTTTTGTTGGTGCGTTCCCCTGATCCTATACCTTTGAAATAATACTAAGACAAATCTTAATATTATTATTATGTTAGGAAAAAAATAATGGTCAACGATGAATCAATCATTCTGTATGTATAGTAATGAAACTGTGTTCTAACAATACGAGTACTATGCTTATTAGATAAACATATTTAACACGATTTTCTTAATTATATAATAATATCATTATTATTATTATTAGTCTATATATTATGTAGATTAATAAAAAAATGACCCTGTTATAATTATTTGATATACATTTAACGTGATTCATTTAGCATCAGTAATATAACACAAATAACATATATTGTCAACACATCCTATTAATTAATAATCTATATAAGCTCAAAAGTTTAACGCTCATTGTTAACCAAATCTTTTATTACGACCCTTTTGGAGTGGCTTTGTCACTGTAGCCAAACATAAAACATATTAAATTATACAGAAAATAAATTGTAACAAAATAAAGCAAATCGGGATAATTAAAAATTGATCACGTAGATTGTGTTACTTAACTATAACTGACTAGCACAACCGCTAAAAGAACTTTAATCTGATTTTCTTCAGTAATTGTTCAAATTAACTTTAATAATAACACATAATTTTATGAAACTATACAATTTTATATGAAAAAAATGTTATTTTTCGTTTGAAAAACGACAAGAATTGCTTTTTAAGATCATAAGTAACATATATGAACCAGCATAAGCGAAAATACTAACATACATTAGTTAATAATAATGGTGGAAATACTAATTTATTTACTAATTTAAATACTATTATTTCTAATTTCTGAACTTGCCAGTATTAAATACAACAGAATCACTGATATTTGTATACATTTATTAAAAATAATTTTAGTAACAAATGAATTATTAAGTTAAAAACAAACTTAAGGTATAGAAAATCAATAAATATTACATGATTAGTATAAAAAATTATTGGAAAAAAGTAAGAGACAATATATGTAATAAATAAAAAAATTAGAATATCTCAAATATTAAGTAAAAAAAATATGAATAATATTAATTTAATATACAATTAATTTATAAAAATATAAATGAGAATATTAAAATTGTAGTCAGACCTTAGAAATTAAAAATTATTTATCCGAAGAAGGTTTTTTTGTGATTTTCAACATGATTTTACCATCGGATTTATTATCAGGAGCCGAGTGGAACTCGACGGCGCTCGAGTAAACAATTTTCTTAGACGGTTTTCCCTCCAAGATTGTGGAGCTTTTCTTAGTGGGCAAATTTTTACGCTGGTCAGTAGGTTGTGCTGAGCTAGAGGAAAGCCCTGTTGAATTAAAAAATATATAGAAATTAAAAATACAAATATTGCAAATGTGTTTCGNGCCAGTATTAAATACAACAGAATCACTGATATTTGTATACATTTATTAAAAATAATTTTAGTAACAAATGAATTATTAAGTTAAAAACAAACTTAAGGTATAGAAAATCAATAAATATTACATGATTAGTATAAAAAATTATTGGAAAAAAAAGTAAGAGACAATATATGTAACAAATAAAAAAATTAGAATATCTCAAATATTAAGTAAAAAAAAATATGAATAATATTAATTTAATATACAATTAATTTATAAAAATATAAATGAGAATATTAAAATTGTAGTCAGACCTTAGAAATTAAAAATTATTTATCCGAAGAAGGTTTTTTTGTGATTTTCAACATGATTTTACCATCAGATTTATTATCAGGAGCCGAGAGGAACTCGACGGCGCTCGAGTAAACAATTTTCTTAGACGGTTTTCCCTCCAAGATTGTGGAGCTTTTCTTAGTGGGCAAATTTTTACGCTGGTCAGTAGGTTGTGCTGAGCTAGAGGAAAGCCCTGTTGAATTAAAAAATATATAGAAATTAAAAATACAAATATTGCAAATGTGTTTCGTAGCAAATAAATCAAAATTATACCATTATAATCGTTTTTGTAATCTTGCGAGATCTGCGATTCATTTACCGAATCTGACGCCGAAGAAATGGCCTTTGGGATTGTTCTTTTTTTAGATCCATCCGCACTAGGGCTTAACTCGACAGAGCTCGAGTATTTAGGTCTCTTAGAAGACCCATTGTCGTCGAAAGCGTTTGGTCTTTTCGACGAGCATGAATTTTTAGAAGGTTCCTTCGGAATTCCCGACTTAGATCTAAGCTTTTTCGTACTTGATCTTGGCTGGGGTCCGACTGCGTCCTTTTCATTACCATCGACGGCGACTTTTTTCTTTGGAGATGATTTGTTAATATGTGTCGAAGTAGATTTAACAGGAACGCCGTGTGGATTCTTCATTTGCGGTTTTTCTGATACAGATTTTGTTGACGAACATTTTGGATTGGCCTTTGATAAACTCTTACTAGTGGACACAATAGCAGACATGTTATTATTACAGTTGTGTATATGGACGAAAGATGGCGTTATAAACGGATAAGTAGGATTTTCACGTAAACGCTTGAGTTGAGCAAATAACCTCTGAGTCTTCGTTTTCATCGTTATGGATTATTTAAAAAATTATTTAAAAACTTAAAGATTTGCACGATGTTGAATTTGAGAACAATTAAGAAGATAGACACTTTAAATTAAAAATTTTTAAAGAAGTAATTGTATTCGTAAAATTTGTCTGCTTATATAAGAAAAAAAAAGTGTATCCGTAGTAACTATTAACAAGTTTCTTATAAGCTAACTTATATATTCTACGTTAAACTACAAAAATTGTTTAATTTCGTTAGTAACATATATCAACCAGCACAGAATAAGTTGCGAAACTATTAGTTTTACTATGATGTTTTAATTTTTTTAATTATTTGTATCTCTGGCCATTCATTTTCAGATCACAAATTAAATCTAGCCAAGCATATTGGGAATATAACGATAGACCTACAATTTTAGATATTGTGTAATTATAATTTAATAATTCATTTTTTTTATAATTATTATCAGACGAGCACTATTATATCCAACCGACCAATACTATACATTATTTTATAATAGTTAAGTTTTATATAATAACAAATAATTTTTCTGGGATTAAATTATTTTTTTTTAAGGGGGAAGGGAACGGTAAAACAGTTAATGTTTGTTTCTTATTAAGGTTTTATAAATTACAATTAGTCAATTTATAAAGAAAATAAAAATAAAATAAAATAATAATAAACCTTGGAATATCAAAACCTAATTATATAAAAACTATTTGAGTGCTGTTACTTAAGGCTTTTTTTTATATTTTTGTTTTTGCTTTAATTTTATTTTACAGGGATAGAGATTGATTTGCTAAGTCAGCTCTATTGGTAATCTATACAATACTACTATTCTCCATTCGTTATTTTTAACTCTTTTACACGTTTTCTGTTCATCCTCATCATTTCGCTTAATCAATTATGTTGATACATGTCGCAAGATACTGAATCACTAGATAGTGATAATTCTAATGGAGAACTTTACGAACCACAGGGTAATACGCCTATCGGTCGGGCAACAGATTCCGTCGCGAAAACCAAAGGCACTCTTACGCGTTCCGACGCTCTTTTGCTAAAAGCTCGCAAGTATCTGGACGCGAATCGTTCAAAGAGAGGTCCGTCTTTACCGTCGCTAGCGAACGACCTACATGGTGGACCTGATGTTGAGGAGCCGGGAGTCGTGGAGGCTCGTCCAGGCGTTTGCCGAATCCGTCTTGTTAAAAAAGGAGGAAGCGGAACGCCTGAGACAGAGGCAGCCACGCCGCCCGGCACAGAAGAACCTGAGGCGCTGGTTTAGGCCAGTGGGCCAAAGAGTCCCGCTCCTAGGCCCATGCCTCACACCGGAAGAGGGTGTGCAGAGCGCTATCAGCCTCTTCCGGGCGATCGAACAGTGGTCGTACGTCAACGCGGCTGCTTTATGAATACGGTCTAAGTACTCGTTAAAGCAGCCGTGGCCGGACATCACTTGGGTGCCCAGCCGATCGGGTCCTATGAGAAACCTCGCCTCTCGTCGTTTCCTCCGCCACCGGAGCATGGTCATCCGCCTGAGCGCCAGCTGGTCCTCGGGTTCGAGGAACCGACCGCATTCTCGGCGGAGCTCATGCCTGGCAGCGCGTTCCTGGGCAAGCACGTCAGCGGGCGGCAGTGACGACAGGATACCCGCCGCCACTCCGGACACCATTAGGTATTCGTCCATAAAAGCTTATTTCACGACTACCCTGTGTATCTACAGAATTAACAAGCGTTTGGGAGGCTCGCTGTCCGCGACCGCTTATTCGTTAGCCCAAATAAATAGACTGCTCATTTCGCGGCTAACCTACATATCTGTAGGTCATTCCTCTATCCGCAACCTGAGGACGCGCCCAATTCCCCAAGCAAGGGAAACTGCGCTCGTGTCGACGTTTCGTAGCCCCGTAGAGCCCGATCACACCGACACTGTAGCGCTGCGAAACGGGACCAAAATACAGTTTGAAAATCAGGAAAACACGTTTTTTAATCAGCTCAACTCAACCCAACTCTATTGCTTAAAGTACGACCTAATTTTTTAGGATTGTCAAGAAGTATTCCATACTTGCTAACTAAATCTCTAGATAATCTAACCAAATATTCAGACGTATTAAATTCTTTAGATATTTTTTCTCTCGACCAAGATGGAGGTAAGAAGCTTAAAATCTTAATTTTTTGGTCAGAAGTAGACGAAATAAACTTTATTTTTAATTTTTCAATTAGCATTTCATATTCTGATGTTTTATTTTCATAAGAATATCCAGGAATACAATTTTCTAGATCACATTTAAAACCTAATGAAACATGGACAACTTTTTTTTGTACAGCTAAACATCTTTTTTGGGGGATAAACCTTTTAATTTTTGAAAGAGGATAAAAATCAAAAGCTTTAAAAATCGTGTCAACCCTTTCCATTTGGGATTCTTCACAGTCGACAGTGTCATCAGTACTATTACATTTATAAGTATCCTCCATTAAACGCAAATCTTTACATACATTATTTACATTTTTAAAACAAGAAGAGCTCAATGATTTTTCTGGAGTTAATTCAATATTAAAGTTTTTTTATTTATCTATTAGTTCAATATTGCTTTCACTCAAACCTTTTTTTATGATTTTTTTGTGGGATTTAAAAGGATTGCAACATGTTTTACCAAATAAATGATTATACTTGTATAAATATTATATTTTATAGTACTCATAATGGACTTAAAATGACAACTTTTTTACAAATAATTAACTTTTTCAACTTAACTTATGAAAATGTTCCGAAAAATCTGACAATTTTATATATATCTAAAATTAAATCTAATGTAATATACTTTATCATGGAAAAAAACATTTCGGTTTTGTTTTCATGGTGAAAATGGCTACCAAATGCTATTTTTGTGTGAAAATTCTCGATTTTCTATTTTACATTTCTTTAACTTTATAATGCTGTAACTTTTTGAAAGATGAGTGTATTTTTCAACACAATATTGTTATGAGAAATAATATTTATATCCCATTTTCATTCGACTTACATTATCTTAATCAGGATATTAATAAGGAAATAGCAGATCATGTAACTCTTAGAATAATCCACCAATATTCTTGAACAAATATGCTCAAATCATTAATTATTTATAAAAACTTATTGGTAAACTAGTAATTTCACATTTTGATTTTTGTACAATTATATATGTTTTAGTAAGTTTTAAATACAAAAACTAATTAAAATCAATAGTACTAGCTAATCTATCATTTTATTTTTTCACAGTCGTGAATTATATTTGAACAATAAAAAATATGTTAGGTGTAATTTTGTTTATTATTTTATTATAATATAGTTTAGAGAATCCAACAAATATAATATTTGTAACTCAACAAATATGCTCAAATCAATTATTATTTATAAAAAATTATTGGTAAATTAGAAGAAAATATCTATATGTGAATGAACGAAGTTTAGAACTCCTTTGTCTATAAATTATAATTATCTAGCCTAAAACAATTCTATTGATTCCACACTGAGTTTTTCACAGCTCCCTTATGCTTCATATTAATAGGAACAACTTTACATAACTTATTTAACTAAGTACAAGTAAGGATTATCTATTCATGTCTTTACAGATAATTGAAATAAAACCAATTTGATATACTGATATGAGAAATTTTATTTTGGAAATAAAATCATTATATAATGTATAACAATTTTAATTAAGAAATTTATATAAATTGATTTTTTTGCTGAAAATATTATAATATTATTGAATTAATGTTTTTCATATATTTTGAAAATGTTTAAAGTGGAACTGATTCAAGGCTGGCGGAATTCAATGGTACTGAACCTTTAGTTTGATCATCATCTAAAAAAAATAAATGACAAATTTTTAATAAAATTAAATTTATTATTTTAAATTCGATTCTTTCTTTTTAATAAATTAACTTTTTATTTCTGAAGCAAAATATAAGACCAAAAAATTTGTTTCATAATAATGTTAAAATTGGTTTAAAAAGTACATTTTTTTATATAAAAAACATACGAGAATTCAGAGATTTAGCTAAAATAATAATTACGCTATTTTTGAAATTGATTGAATTAAAATAAATAATTACCATCAAGATTAGCACTGCCGTCACCATTGGTATTGTTTCTTTCGTTTACCAAAGGTTTACTTTCATTCTTATCTGTTAGATTATATTTTATTGAATTATTAGCATTTTCATCTAATCTTAGATTTGGAGGAGCTAATTTTTAAACTTTTAAAGAAATTAAATATTTTATAAAACTCTCACAATACAAGAATTTTATAAAAAATAGTTTATAAATGCTTATAATATATTTGCACTATAGTATTATATTAGGGGAAAAATCTTAAAATATATTATTACTCTTATGTACAAATAAAGTTAATTACTAACTACATTTAATTAATTATTTTAATTATTTATGTGTAAACATTTCACGTAATTTTATTTAAAATTATATTCTCAAATTGTTAATTTTTAATTATGTCTAAATCATTTTTATCTTACGCAGAGATGAAGCTGAGACAATCGAAAAGGAAACGATGCACATAACAAAACACATAACAAAAATGATGTTGAAGTATTTCATTTTGAATTTTCTGTAAATTTATATAAGAACTATATTATATATGCAAATATTTATTGTTTCATTATTTCAATTAATTTTGTTTCATATAATAATTAATAATTATGTATGATTATATTTGCACTTATTTAGGGCCGAAGTTTATAGAGATATTTGACAAAAATATTCATTAGACAATGTCTACATATAGATATTTGTAGACATAAAAATTTACACTTTCGTTGGTAATCATATTTAAATACATAGAAAATTAATATACTTATAATCAATAGGTAATAAGTAATTATAAATGATTATAGATCGTTTACTTAGAAAATTAATCATTCATTTATATATTTTTAAATTAACATTTAAGTATTATATTTAATCTAGCTACTAACGCAACTTATCATGACAAATATTCTGAAGCGTAAAAGATAGTACTAAAGTATTTTATTTACCTCCTAGAAAGAAATAGTCAATAATATATTACTTACTCGTTGGAAACGATGGAATTATTTATGAATAATGTTGCGAAATACACTAATCATAAGTTAAAAAATATTCTGCTTTATATATTATTCTTCATAGAATATTTCATTATATTATTATTTATAAAAATAACATTAGGAACACTTGTTTAAATCCTTTATTCATATTTTACAAGATTTATTGAATAAAATCGCATAAATTATCGTTGAATACTACTCAAAGTAATTATAAAACTACGTCATTTAAATTTAAAAGAACGCCTTACCATTTATCACGTGATAGTAAACTTGANTTTTCTCATTACGTATATAAAACTACGTCATTTAAATTTAAAAGAACGCCTTACCAATTATAACGTGATAGTAAACTTGAATTTAAATTAAATAATTTATATTTACAGCAATTAGCAGTTATTATATTTTTAATTAATTGACCCATTTAGTTATAAGTTCAATATACAAATAAATTACAAAATC
Source organism: Daktulosphaira vitifoliae (assembly GCF_025091365.1). Classification (NCBI taxonomy): domain Eukaryota; kingdom Metazoa; phylum Arthropoda; class Insecta; order Hemiptera; family Phylloxeridae; genus Daktulosphaira; species Daktulosphaira vitifoliae. The sequence goes on along the minus strand of NW_026099760.1, from coordinate 4,479 downwards.
GCCAATTATCTATACAGATACTAGCACATAATTTTGTATTTTAAATATAGGTCTACAGAGCTATTATTTTTACTCTACCTGGTAGTATAGCAATAGAAATAGTGAAATGATATCCAAGAACAAATCTTGAGAGGAGCATTTAAATGGAACATCTAACCCAATGGCAGCTAATTTTTTTATTAAAAGACTTACACTAAACGCATCCCTATGTTGAGTGCTATGAGGTACAATTTCAGTGTCTGTAATTCTCAACATCATAAAAAATAATTTTACAGTTCAAAATAATCAGAATTTTATTTAACATAAAAATAAACAAATTTTTAAAACAAAAATTTATCACCCTAAATAAATATATCCAATTATATTAGGCACGTATTTAAAAAAAAACTTCAGAACAGATTATGTATTTATTAATCTGATAGTGTCATGTTATCATTATTGTATAATTATTACTATTATTATATACAATATAATTGTAAACAAATATAAAAAAATATAAATATCTCTATATTCATCAGTCACAGTATATATATACTATAAAAGAGACCGTTCTCTTAATTTGTAAATTTTTTAAAACTTATGGCAGTTTTAAGAAAAAAAATAGGTTAATGTAATGTCGATTTACCGACATTAATGTTGTTAGATAAACGATTTTTAAAATCTTCAAGCGTGTGAAAAATTCTCAATTTTTGAGAGTAATGTTTTTGATATAATACAACTTGTGATCTATTTACGAATCGTTGAAAAAAATCGGTTCGATGAGAGCCGAGAAGAGACAAAAAAAAAAAGAAATCGTTGTAAAATTAATACCATCTCATCAAAGCTAAAGAATTTCAAAATTATTTCTACGTGCAATGAGCCGGTTATGATAAATGTATCATTCTTTATTGACAGAAAAAGTGGCGTAGTTACGATAACTTATATCCTTAGATATTTAGGACACATTTCTCTTCCTACCCACGTATAAAAATTTGAATAACATTTGATGTTTTGGTTTAAGAATTATTATAAGCTACAAGGGATGATATTATAATAATTAATAGAGTTCGTCAACGATATATTTTTAGATATCATTATCGTACTAAATTTTAGTGATATTATATCGAAAAGTTGAAAAAAAAAATTGTTCCCGATATTGCGATATGTCGATATCATACTGAAAAATAAATTTATTTCGAAAAAAAATTATATTTAAAAATTAAATTTTAATTTTAAATGTTTTCACCATAATTTCTTTTTTCAAAATACCCTTAAGTTCCCATTGTCGTAAAATTCAGCCTGTGGTATACCAACTAAATCAGATAATGATCAGGTAAATTGTTACAAACAATGAGAAAAATTGAAACCCGATTCCTTAATTACTGAAGACCCTCCTATATATTGTTTATATTAAATGGATGAAATTTTTCATTATTAAATAATTTTATTATGGTTTTAGTATTTTGGTGTTAAATAATAATAAAAAATAAAAGATTACAAGTACTGTTAAAATTTTTTTTATTCCATGGTCATACTGAAAACAAATTTTCTTCTTTCCAAAAATAAATTTTAACTTTTACAGAATAAAACATGTTAACCCACAGAACCTTCATCACTATCATTTAATAGGAATATTATTTTTTTTGGCTTATTAATTTCATTTAATTATTCAGATCGACTTTAACCAGTTGTTGCTGTGTATCTTCTAATATCAAAATTTCTTTATCTATTTCTCCTACAATACTTTGTTCGTGTTTTGTTAAATATAGGAATAACAAAATATCATAATAAAAAACCTAATCTGAGATTAGAACTTTGTATCAATAAGTATAATTTTTTGTCTTATCTCAATTCTATATATAATAATACATTTGAATAAAAAAAATATAAACAAGATTATCACAAATTGTTTTTGGCCTAATATCAAATAATATTTTTTTTATTATACAGTGACTAAAATTCAAACAGTTTTATTTTATTTAATATTGTTTTTCGATTAGGTTATTTATGAATTACGATAAATCACAAATGTCATATTGAAATTAGAAAATTTGAAATAATAATAATTTAAATAATGTTTATTTTAGATTAAATATCATGTGATACAAAGCAAGAAAATTTTAAAATAAATGAAAACTTAAAATAATTAATTTTCAATTCTTATTTATCAATTATGACACGAGTTTTAACGGTCATCGATGATAGGTGGGGGATTAAGTCACCTAGTGAACCTCCAACCTAACTTCTGAAAGAGACACGTATCAACAATATAAAAATATTATAGATTTATTGAATTTACTTGGTATATTTATTATTATTGATGATTACTTGATTTTCCTGTATGCCTACTTAATCTATGTACTCATAAAATTTAATTCTAAACATTATATATTTTTGTTGAAATTATAAGTTTCCTTCCATGATATTTTCTCTGACACTCTTAAATAAATCGATGTTGTATTTTTTTATACAAATATAATTGTGAAGACGGTGGATCACTTCTTGCATATATTTCGTTATGTGGATTGATCAAGTAGTGAGTGCCTCTATGAATATATGACCGCATCTGTTTCGGGATGCTCCTTATTTTAGGCTTTATATTAAATTTGATCGTGGTTCAAAGTCAAGAAGTGATCACTAACGTCACCATTATTTCTTTATTAATCGTAATTTATTACATTTTCAACAATAATGATCTCTATATTATAAAATACTACTATAAAATAATACTATCTAATATAATATTTTAGACATAGTATATTACCCTACATCTTATGTGCTACCATTACATATTGTTATTATTTCCTGTTTGTTTTATATAATTAATATATTCTTTTTTCTACGAAATTTCATTAGTATATTTAAATATTTAAAAGTGCTGTTAACATTTTTTTTATTCCATGGTCATACTGAAAACAAATTTTCTTCTTTACAATAATAAAATTTTAACTTTTACAGAATAAAACATGTTAACCCACATAACCTTCATCACTATCATTTAATAGGAATTTTTTTTTTTTGGCTTATTAATTTCATTTAATTGTTCAGATCGACTTTTAACCAGTTGTTGCTGTATATCTTCTAATTTAAAAATGTCTTAATCTAATTCTTCTCCTGCAATACTTTCGTGTTTTGTTAAATATAGGAATAACAAAATACCATGATAAAAAACCTAATCTGAGAATAGAACTTTGTATCAATAAGTATAATTTTTTGTCTTATCTCAATTCTATATTTAATAATATATTGGAATACAAAAAATATGAAAAGTTTATCACTAATTGTTTNTCGTAATTTAAGTAAGAAAATATTTAAAAATTTCACAAAGAATGATGTCCTTTCTTTTTTCATTTCATATTTTTTTAATTTTAGCACTCAAAAATTGAAATGAAATTAATTTATTTATTTACATTATGGCAATATAAAAGGGGTTAATAATATTCGATTTTTATTATAGTTATTTTCGTTTTACTCTATACAGACAATTCAGTAGTCTATACCAAGTAAGTATTTTTAATTAAATATACCTTAAAAATTTTAGTAGTATTATATTTTTAAAGATATTAGCATTTAAGGTGGTTACAAGGTGAGTGACAGGATAGAGATTAACTATTATATAAGAAATCAATTATACGCTTAAAATAGACGAATATTGAACATAAAAAATAAATTTTATTAAAACTTATGTAATTGGGCTAGTTTTATTTAATTTATAATTTAAATGTTATGTTGCAGATAAATCAAAATGAAATTCTTTAACGTTCTTCTTTTCGTATGTTTCGTAATAAGCATGCTTTCGTTTTCAAATGGATTGGCCGATGGTGGTAAGACGTTACCATTAATTAATAATAATTTTAATTTATATAAATTAAATATAAAATTTTTCCTCGTAAGCGCTATTTGAACTAATATGTCTAGGAGGTTTAAATTGCCATATAGCAAATTCTCATCTATTTCAAAAATTAGTTTAATTATTTATGTACGATACACTTTTTTGATAACTAATGTTAAAAAAAATATTATTAAATATTGATAACTTCTTTGGTAGTACAATTTAACAATTTTTCAGAAATTATTATAATTTTGGTTAGAAAATATTAGCTTCGATGCGAAGCTGAGTGGGAATTAATTTTACTATGATGTGTTTTATATCTTGTTTTTACAAACTTAGATATCAAATTGTATTTATCTATGAAAAAGATAATATATCTTTTTACGACAAAGATTTTATTACTCAGCTATTTTCAAAATTTGTATAAATTATAAAACGTTTTTGATGTATATATTTTTTTATTTAATAATTGGATAATTAAGCATTAGTGGTATAAGGTAAATCAAAGATATTATCAAGTTTCATACAATTTAAAGAATTTGTCGAAAAAATGTACATAAAATATTATTATTTCATAATATCTCACTGTAAATTAAAATAGATAAAATATATATATATAATATATATATTTTTTAATAAAACCTATAACTAACATTACTTTATTTGAT
>NW_026099759.1:0-22375 GCF_025091365.1 Daktulosphaira vitifoliae | reverse complement strand
TACTTGAATAATATAAGTAAAAAATATTTAACAAATAAAATATCATATTATTACAATAATATTATATAATATATGATTTTACCGTTTGTATTTAAGTAAATCAACACATTCTTAAACTATTGAAAGTAATTATTCAAACTTTATTTTTACTTTATTAATAAAAATTACATAGTAAATTGTACATTTATAAAANCTTTATTAATAAAAATTACATAGTAAATTGTACATTTATAAAAGTAAATATTTAAAACAGAGTATAGATACTTACTAATAAACAAAACTGCTGTATTAGAATACATGTCTGTGTTTCGCAGTTAACTGATGGTTCAATTGCTGTTAATATAATTAATATAGGTACATTAATGTTATTTATAGGAAATGTTGTTTTGTAGTAAACCGGTTTTTATGATTAAATACTATCAACATTGAAATAACTCAACGGTTTCTTGCCGGTGTATTGAAAATAAAAAATTTTATAAATTGGTAACCCGTAGAATATCTTTTATTGAAGTAAGATAAATTTTATTAAAGTTTACACAGAAAATTTACTATGGAATGCCCAATGAATAACTTAATTACCAAAACCCAGGTTCGTCTTCATTATTCTGGTTTTTCTGTTGACAATTTCTATTGTCACTATGACTAATGTTTTCAAACTGTAAATGACTTGGATCGTTTTTGGCTTTTTTTAAGTTCATAATTTTCGGGCAATATTTCAGTTGTTGATGTGCATCTGTTGATATGTTCATTTTCGAAAATAAACCACAGTCGTCTGAACTGCCATTTGTATCGAACAAACTATAGTTTAAATTATACTTTATTGAAATGTATAATTATTTATATTATGTGTTAGTGAACCGTGGTGGGTTTTGATAGTAACATTTTTAATAAATTAAGTAATTCTATAATCAGTTAAACTTATTGAATTGAAATTGTAATAATTATTGAAGTGAAACTTTTTTATTATTTTTTTATTTATATCAACATTTTGTATTGTCTTAAGATTCGATTAGTAATTTTGATAGAAAAAATGTATACCTTTGATTGTTGATAATACAATCTGACAAAACGCCCGATACAGTGTCAGTGACTAAACTACCTTCACTTTGTGTTTGTTCAAATTCATCTATAACTGAATCAACAAACATTGTTTTAGCTGTTGTGTCGTTAATATTTATTACGGTATTGCTCAAACGATTTTCATTGAAATATGGACGAAAAGGTATTTGTACCTCACCACCTTTAGAACAGTTTTCCATTATCCACTTAGCTCCAGCATCGGAAGGCACCCTTAAAAAAATTATCAAATAATTTTATGATTAAACTGAATGAAAAAGTTAATTGATTTAAAAAAATAGACTTTAACAATTGATAATAATAATATTTAGTCATTAAAAAAAACAATTCAGAAAAGTTATCCCAGGAAAACCTTTATCTTTTATATTTTTCTGAGTAATCTCAAGTACCTATATATGGGTTTTTAATTATTTTAAATGCTATATATAAAATGCATTACAAATCAATTTTAATATTAAAGGTATATCAGAAAAATGTATTAGGTCTAAAATCAAGGCTTAAAGTGAGGAGGAATACAAGAGACTCATCTTTTCTGAATAAGCGTTTCCCTTAAAATTCATTTAAATATATATACTGTATTAATAAACAAAAAAATCAAATTATCCTAGGGGTTGGGTTGAGTTTCTAATTGGTTATCATTATATTTGTTAATTTCAACTAAAGATAATTTTGTGGTAATTAATTTTTTATTTATTAAGTATGTCGTTAAATGATTTAAATATCTCAATGTTTTTATGCTAAAATCATTTAATGATTCATTTCTTATAGATAAATACTCTACAACTAACTAGTTTTATAATCATTTGGTTTTTATTTAATTTAATTTAATTAATCTCTGGGTTAAAAATGTATCAACATAAGCATTCAGTCAAATTCTAAGAGGTACTAAAATTATTTTAAATACTAACGTAGAGGCTAATATTTTTTTAATGACGTCTTAAAAAATAAAGGTAAAATCAGCAAAATCTCAAGACGCTAATCACCTTCTGGCACCCTTATTTGGTTATAATTTAATAAAATTTCAATCTGTTGAATATCTTTAGAATAAAATTTTTTATTCTATTTTAAAATATTTAATTTTATAACATTTTATTTTATATAGAAACAATTTTTTTTTGTTATAATATATAACGTTGTTGTGCAGTTTAAATCTAATTACTTACGGTGAACAAAACTGATAATATAAATGCTTTTTTTCGATTTTATTATCCATGTTAGCAAAAGTTGACATGTTAATTTTAAAAGTTAAGTTAATCATGTAAATAATTTATATGATGATTTGTGACTAAATTAAATTGAAACGTTAACTAAAGAATAACTTCATATTAAGTTGAACGGTTAAGAAAAGATTTGCTTTTTAAAAATGTGAAATATTTTTAGTAAAATTTAAATTAATAATTTGATCATTTTTATAAATAACTCATTTTTTTATATTTTAATTGGTGTATTATATAATTATAATTATAATTATAAATATATTGGATTCTATCAATTATTATTTTTTACATAGTTCAAAATTCATTTAATAAAAATTTTCATTAAAAAAAATATATGTAACGTTTTATATATATGAGGTTTTGACATCTTTAATAACTTTTTTCCGGTGAATATTTTGCGTACTTTTTTTTTCATTTTCACAGCTTTAAAATATGTCAAAAATATTTTTTTCATTTATTTAATAAAAAACTAAAAAATTATTTAAAATTTTTTTAAATTTAAGTATAAATTACATCTACTTTCACTACATACCCACTAAAAGTATTAAAATGTTCATAACACAATGAGTAATTGTTATCGACCAATCAAAATTATTTGTTTGAAAAGTGATAAAAAATAGTTATTTTGAAATAAATAATATATAAATAGTTTTTATAAAAATTAAAAAAAATTAATTTGACTGCCGATTTTTCATGGAAGGGACAATTGTCAAGAAAAATTTAATTTTAATATTGTAGTTCACAACAAAAACATTTATATAATACTAGGCTTCGTCTGGATGGGATACCGCCCCAAACCTGACGCCCTACAAGACTTATGCACCTTCGGCTCGTAAGCCTCTTTAATCCGACCTCATAAGAAGGCCACTGATTCTGGTAAGAATACTCAGCTATGNTCATAAGAAGGCCACTGATTCTGGTAAGAATACTCAGCTATGCTCGGCACGATAAGTGTTTTGCAGGAAAAAGTATCATATCAAAATCAGTGTAACAAAAATATATTAAAAATTTAATTAATAAAATCAGGTAAATTCAAAAAGAGTAATTGACTTAAAAATTTATTATCCACAATTTCAGAGTCAACATATACAGAATGGTCAATAACTAAGAAAACAGGTAAATTGTTACAAACAAAGAGAACAACAAAAACCCGTTTTCTTACTTACTGAAAATTTATATATGCGCGAAGAACGAGATGATAACCTCATTTGAAATATGTGTGTGGACATAAAAAAAATCTTGTAGAACGGTAAAAAATGAACGGATTAAATTAATATTTTTTATGATATCTCAGAAACTTCTTTGGGCGGGTGTGTTGATGATTTTAAACCTAAAGTCGTAAAACACTGACGTCAGCTTTTTTCTCGAAAAAGGTTGAAATTTTAAAACGCTCATGAGAGCGAGCGCCAAAAATTGACCGCCATCATCAATATTTTTTCTTAAGTCTGGTGGCCGAGTACTTTCGTTGAAAAAAAAGATTTTGAAAATCGGAGCACACTAAGTAATTTTTCCAGGAAAACGTAATTGGATTTAAAGTCAAAAACTCATAGCAAAAATATTGGAAAGAGTTTTTATTTTTTCATAATTAGCCATTTTTAAATAGCTTAATTTTGGTATAAGTTTTGGTTTGTCAGAAATCTCAGAATAAAGAAATTATTGTTGTAAAAATTGTAATTTTTATTACTTTGACGATCAATTTCTTATAATAGAACAATTGTTGGACAACATATTTAATTAGATTTTCATAAAAAGTATACCAAAATAAAGCGTGTGGTTTCTAGTATACTTTATTAAAATTTCATTAAAATACGTATTTTTCAAATGCAGAAAAAAATGCTTGAAAATGCCATTTTTACGGTAGTATAATTTTGAAATATTTTTTTAGATTTCTAAAATAAAGTTTTTTTTTTCAATTTTCGGCGATGATAGGTAATAAGGTCGTGGTGTTTTGACACATAGATCAATAAAATAAGTTCAGCGAGAGCTGAGAATTTTCATGAACAGAAATTAAATAAAACACATTATGACAATAACAATCTCAGCATCGCATTGAAATTAAAATAGAATAAGTGTGCTCGTACTTGAGCAAAATTATTTATAATAAAAAAATTATTAATACATTCTAAACTTTCTTTTAACATAGTTCATAACACATAAATGAACACAACGATAAAAATTGTTTAAATGATCTATAATAATAGTATAATTATCTAAAATTATTTATATTTTTTCTTTTATGTAGTAGCCAATATTTTTTTTTTTAATCTAGTAATTAATTTTAAGATTATCTAATGTTACCTATTAGATACATTTATGTATGAGGCTTAATTTCCAAGGACTAAACAGAAAAATCTTCCTGCAAACACTGAGAATTATTCATACCTGATCATTTCGTTGGTTTCGTAATCATGAACGGTATTCGTACGAGGATCATAAAATCCATCACCAGCGTCGTAAAAACCTTTAGGAGTCTCAATCACAATTTCACGGTTAGAGATTCGGCTACGTGCAGCTGGCTGCAAACCATGTTTATGCTCTAAAACGTACCTAAAAATATGACATAAATGTTTATTATGAAAATATTATGAAAATAATTTTTTACAAAATGTAGAACGAACATACAAAAGAAAATATATATAGATATCATTAAATTTCAATATAAAGAAAGAATCTAAAGTAAATATATCAACTCAAATGAATTTATAATGGATTTACGATTTAACATTCAATGTGAACACCAAAACTTTCCTTTTTTCTGTTTTAGCTTAGTGCAATTTTAAAGGACAAAATAAACATATATGATATATTTAAACAACTCAATGTGTTTTATATCCATTCTGTAAATAGTGTTTTTAGCTTTAATTCGAAGCTATGGAAAAATGTTAGATGATTTCGATATNTTTTTAGCTTTAATTCGAAGCTATGGAAAAATGTTAGATGATTTTGATATTATTTAAACATTTTTATTTGAATATTCTATAAACCGTATCATTACTCGCAAAATAAATACAATATTTGAAAAATAATTTTTTATTTCTTTTAGTTACATATAATTCTTGATTTATCAGTTAATAATTACTTTTTACAATCATCCCTTATAACGTATATGGATGTCAATTTTATTTTTTTAAATGATAACATACACATTTAATTAACTCATAAAATAGAAAATTATCTAATTGAAAAAATGACTGGTCGAAAACAACTTTAGTACCAGTACATTGGATTTTATTCTAGATATTTTTATAGCTAGGTATAAAAATACCAAAGAGTATGGCTGGGAAATGACTAATGATAAAAATTGCAGCACCTATTTTTCACCTTCAGTCATAACTTTATAATGTTAATAACTTCTGAAATACTCGTCCAAAAGTTGTTATCGACCTATCTATTTCTATAAGATTATTTCTTATTTTATAAGTTAATTAAATATGTATGTTGCTATTTTAAAAAATAAAATTGATGCCTCTTTATGTTATAAGAGATGAATCTAAAAAATAATTATTAGCTGATAAACTAAGAATTATGTGCAGCTAAAAGAAATCAAAATTTATTTTTCCAATATTTCATTTACTTTGCGTAATCGAGTGATTTATGAAAAGCCGATCATTCTGTATGCCTTTATATGATTATAAAATAAAAATGTTATTTAATTCAGTATATGTTGATGAGATTCAATAAGTATATTTTAATCATAAAATACATTATACATTATTTTTTTTATTATTTTAATTAATTTTTTAACGATTTCAGTAAAATATTTTTTTCGAATTTGTCTTAACAACTATTTTATAATGGAAATTTTTATTCATATATAGAGTGAAAAAACATTCAGGAAGCCAATTGTAATTTTTTCTGATCTTAAAAAAGTATATTTAAAAAATGCACATGATTTTTTGGAGAGAAAAATCTAAATATGATAGATTCAACCTTCCAACCTACGCCTAAATTGTGGTTTTAACTTAAAATGAAGAAGAAACATTAGAAATTTAATTTTGATATTTTTATTTTATTAATACTAAAAATTTGACTCTTTGGCTCTTACTTAGTGCTCGGTTTGTATGGATTTTTTTTACTCGACTTTTACCCGGTTTTAGGTTTTTAATACTTTTTTTACCGAGTTTTACTCAGTACTCAATTTGCAAGTATTTTTTTTTTTTATCCTTATTTACTTAGTAAATGTGTATACTACTCGAAATAATTCTAAATAAAAGTAGTTCGAAAAATTAAAAATATTTTTACTAGTTCTATGTAAAATTAGCTAATTCCATATAATTATTTTTTCTACCAATTTTTTTTTTTACAAATAAGTAAATTAAAGATATTGAAGTTTGCTTTCAAGTTATGAAATTTGGAGAGAAAATTCTAATTAATTTATACATATTTATATCGAAGTTTAATCAATAAGATCACTATGTTAATATTTAAAAGTGAAAATAAATAGGAACTTAATTAAATTTTATTTAATTATAGAACATTTTTGAAAAAAAAAATTATTGCATATGTTAGTTTATATATATGGAAATCAAATAGTAATTAATACCAGTATTAATCAATCTGCTTAAGTTCTAAGAGATTTCGTGATTATAGTTTATTTTGTTACAACGATGTTTAATATCATGTATTTTATTGAATTTAATTTAATAAAATTAAATGAGTAAATAAAATGTATTAAAAATTAATATAAGTTTGTTAGATCTCTTGTTTCAAATTTGTAATTTTAGTTAAGATTTCAACTTAGATAGAAAGCCATTAAAAGCTTTTTCTCTTATTGTAGTTTTTTTTTTAAAAATACCTCCTATCTGTCATTTTACAGTACTTCCAATCATTTAATTTAAACTTAAGACCGTCTTGAAATATATAAGTACGTGTTTGACATTGACCTTTATTCCAGATCCCTCTGATTTTAGANGAAATAAATAGGAACTTAATTAAATTTTATTTAATTATAGAAAATTTTTGAAAAAAAAAATTATATTGCATATGTTAGTTTATATATATATATGGAAATCAAATAGTAATTAATACCAGTATTAATCAATCTACTTAAGTTCTAAGAGATTTCGTGATTATAGTTTATTTTGTTACAACGATGTTTAATATCATGTATTTTATTGAATTTAATTTCATAAAATTAAATGAGTAAATAAAATCTATTAAAAATTAACATAGGTTTGTTAGATCTCTTGTTTCAAATTTGTAATTTTAGTTAAGATTTCAACTTGGATAGAAAGCCATTAATAGCTTTTTCTCATATTGTAGTTTTTATTTTATAAAATACCTCCTATCAGTCATTTTACAGTACTTCCAATCTTTTAATTTGAACTTAAGACCGTCTTGAAATATATAAGTACGTGTTTGACATTGACCTTTATTCCAGATTCCTTTGATTTTAGATCCTATCGGGTAGTATATTGTTCCAGGTCCGTGAAAGAAACCGTTTTCGAATTTTCCTACATAAATGGCCCCTAAAATAAATACAATTTTCTTAAGTAGTTTAATTAGCAAATATTTTCAATACAACTTTACCTTCGGGCATATGATATTTTCCTAATCCATGCATAGTTTTCTCATTCCATTCTCCTTTGTAATAACTACCAGTCCTCAAGGCAACCCATTGCTCACAAGAAAATAAGGGTTTTCCCGGCTGTAGGTTTGATGTATATTCCATGTTAATCGACTTATTCATTGATGTAATATTCTAAATTCAAAAAATAATATGTATTTATAAATAATTAGTTTTTTGTAGAAATAATGATTATGTTATAAATGGTAACCTTGACTATAAAAGGTTTAGTGTAAATTTTTAGCGATGCAAATAAAATAAACTTTTATTTTATTAATCGTTTAAATTTATAAAGTTGTTATTATTTATAAATTATTTCTTAATATCTAGAAAATGTTACATTACCATAAACTTTTATTACATTAAATTATGTTCAAAGAACAATATTATAAATATCAAAGATTTATTATTTTTTATAAAGCAGTGTGATAGTATTTTACGTTTAAAAATTAAATTACATAACTAGATTACTTTTTTAACATACAGCAGTGTTAATGTCAAGGTGTAATAATTAATTTGAGATTGCAAAACAAGTCGGTCGGAATTTCCAATGGACTATCTATGTATTTAATACGCATGCAACATTTTTAACTATTCATCCTGTGTGCCACGGGGCTAAATTATAATTGGATAAATGTTTAAAAAATATAATATTATTCAATATTTAAAAGTTTATAATATTTTTTCTCTCGTTGCTTACTATAGTATCTAAAACTTCATAATTATACTTAATAGTAAATACTAATATTATACCAATAGTAAATAACTTTAGTTGTCGGTATAATTATTAAATTTAGTAGCGTGATTTAAATTTTTCTAGGGAAGGGGTACACTTATAATTAAGATTAAAAGGAGTCACACATAACAAAATTATTTGAAAAATCTATTGTAAAGCAAAACATTATGTTTTAATTGTTTTTCGATAAGAAAAATGTTGATTAACTTCCACAAATACTATAAAAAGGTCAGTGTTATATTAGAGTTTCATTTATTTTTCATGAATAATTTCAACTTATCAATTTAATTACTTAGTTGTAAACATAATTTTTATAAAAATTATCAAAGTGTTTAATATGTTAAAACGTAAATATACATAATTTATTTCCCATTAATTTCGTCTATTTAGAAATTACACTTCTCTAATTCGATTGCTATTTTTGCAGTTTCAAGCTAATTGGTATATAGATTATACTTGTTTGAGTCATAAACGAGTCGATTTTATTGGCTTCTCTGATATAACTCTACAAAACAACTTATTCTGACGCTAAGTAAAAATTACATTTATACCCGATACGATCTAGTAAAAAGATAAATAAAATATGATAATTATTCGTCAATCATAAATTAGATCTAATAAGAAGATGCAAAGCAAAAAAGAATATTAATAACTTTTCAGTGTAAATAAAAGTACAATATTTGTATTAAATAACAACAAAATATAAATTAGTTATTATGTTTTGTTTATTTAATTTTTAAAATACATCCAAAACTTTAAAATGCATAGTGTATTTATAAAATAAAATAAATATAAATAAACAACTTAATAAAAATACAATTTCGAATTTTCTTTGAATTGTTACTATTATTCTTCGTAATATATTTAGTTTTATAAACGTGTAAAACTAGACACATTTTCCATAATAAACAATGGTAAAATCTAAAAAAAAAAAAAAATATTAAAAAACACATCAGGATTCTACAATTTGAATAATGCTATTATGTTATCTTTATTTGTTTGTATAACAGTCAAGTATAGTTATTATTTAATTTTTATGTTTAAATAATCACAAAATGAAGTTGACTAAACTCTAAGAAATAATACAAAAATTTGATTATTTGTGATCGATTTTTGTACTACAAGAGGAATTATCAAAATTTTATTTATTTTGTTATTGTATTCTTACGTAGTTTTAAAAATCATTTAAATATTTGATCGAGTATGATAAATGTTAAAAAAGAAACAAACGATACGCCATAAACATTTTAAATTTGTTAACTGAAACAAACTCGGGGGTCAAAATTAATACAGAGAGGTCAATCAATTCGGAGTCACTAATCTCGTCAAAAAACAAGTTTAGAGGTGCTGTTAATTTTAAAAAATCGCTTTATAATGTTTAGTCATTTATGTATGTATTTTAAGTTCTTACTCGTATTATTTTGACAGTTCGATCGCTTTAATTCACATTCATTTCCAAATGTTTTATATACTTTTGTACAGACATTAAAGGCACATACAGGTTCAAATATGGTTGGACATATATCTGGACAATTATTTGGATCCAATGGTACAGCAGCAGTAAAGCCACTCATTGAAATTGCAGACAAACCTTTTATAGAAGAAAAACTAATGATAAATCTTTAAGTGGAATGAATGGTATTGTGCAGAATGCAACCAACTTTCAACATTTTTATTTTATTATATTAATGATAAAAGATTAAGATATCAAATTTAAATAGCGTAGCATTTATAATTAAAAGTTAGTTGAATTTGCTTATCGCAAATTACATTGTTTAATCATCTTATTCGTATAATTTAATTTTAAAACATATTTAACAATAAACACTTACCCACTAAGAAAAATAATGTTAGTGATGACATTATGAATTTAAAAAACTGAATATAGTAAATAAATATTTTTGACTAACGGGTCTCAGGTAGTAACAAAATGAATATTTACTACAATGCTTAAGTTTCAGTTCCTTTTATACTCATTTTCTTACTCTATCTATTTTTTGGTAATTACATGCTTCTCTCTAGTGTAGTTAATTTTGTTTAAGAAAATATAAGTACTTAATTACGAGGTCGTTTTAATATTTATAGTTTTATCTTTATGACATTTGTCGTAGTCATAGCTATTTAGTAATGACTACTTCATATTCTTTAAAGAATATTTAATTCTTTACTATGTGCATAAAAAAAATAATAAAATTGATCCCTAACAATATTTTATTAAGTTAATTTTTTTTTTTTAACCGTTTTAATGTATTATTATTATAGAAAAAGACAAAATAAAGGTGGGCGGTGGACATAAATCGCTCAAAAATAAAATTATTCCATGGTAAATATACAATTTATTTTCTTTATTTTTAAACATGGTAATTAAAATTTTTTTCATATGTATCCTCCCCAGAACAAAACCCTAACTATGCCTTTGCACGAAGAATTTATTTAAACAAATTACCTTACTCTTATATCAAACAAAAATTAAATTTAACGATTTTTCATTATTTACATCATTTTTTAAATAATAAGGTATTAAATTTAAATACTACTAACAATTTGAATAACAAACTTTTGTTATAATCTTTGCCGTATTTGTTTTGATATGATTTAATGTAAACTATAAAGAAAATGAAAAAAATGGTCAATTTATTCATAAGTAATCAAACATTTTCTATTGTTGTCTTCAGTTAAAATTTAATATTTGTGCTGTTTTAAAAACTATTTTGAATTTTAGTATTTCATTATATATAATAAATATTTCTAAGGTTTTAGGTTTTTGGGAAATTTTTAAAATTTAGAATTTGTAAAATTCATCTTTAAATAAACGTCTTTCATCACCATTGTTTTTATACCTTATACTTGGGGTCGGCTACTCGTATGCTAAATCTCCACATGACATGATCTGTCACATCATCTATATATTAAAATTTATCCTTAAAAATAGTCACAAATTTTCGGCCGGCGTTCCTCAAATGTTAAGATTTTTAAAGTAACGGCCATTCTAATGTTTTTATAAAAAATATTTAAGATGAAGGAAATTACACATAATAAATCCCTCCAAAAATTCAATTGAAATTGCGTCAAAGGAGATGACATTATGACTTTGAACAACGATTAGGAGATATATTTGGTTTTATTTTCAGGACATTTTATTGTAAACAAAGCAATATTCGAATTTTCGCATTTTAGTTTTTATTTTCTGAATATTTTTTTTCTGATTTTATTTAGAATCTTTGTAATATAATAGGTAATAGGAAGTTCATGACATGTTATTTTAGTAATAATACGTTTATAGCGTTTTTAAATGTTGTAAACATCATGAATTTTTCATATATTAGGTGTGGCTATTAAATAACGGGACTGATCTTTTTTGACATTTGTGGTATTATCTGCATTCACTTGATCCCCGAGAGTCAGACGGTGAATCAATATTTTTATATTGAGGTTCTGACAACCCTTAGTGAACATGTGAGAAGACAAAGACCTAATTTATGAAAGACCAAGTCTTAAATGTTTAACCAAGACGATGCAAGAAGTTCTTTGTCCGTGTAAGCGTTCTTTGTAGAATATGGCCTCACCTTGTCGGAATATCCACCTTGCCTCTGAGACTATTTTTATTTCCAAAAGTCAAATCGGTGCTTCAAAAAAAAGACAAGATTTTAAATTGTGGAAGCAGTTAAAATAGCGTCAGAAGTTCTTAACCAGCTAACGGAAGCGGACTTCCAGCACCGTTTTCAACAATAAAAAAGTATTATGAAACAGTATAGGGATCGCCAAGGGGATGTACATTTTCTGTTGCGATTGCAGACGCATACAAAGTTGTATAACATCAATCCAGTCATTTAACAGCCACATCTCGTATTTTACAAATATTTTATGATTTTTATTTTGTAAAATTTGTAGCATTTTCTTTTGTTTTTTTTGTTCAATAGTGAACTTAAAAGTAATGCTTTCTGCTAAAAACTTCACAACTAACAAAGTATTAGAGCAGCCGTACGCTAATAAAAAATGTTCACTTGTTATGTATAAATAAAGAAATTTAAGGGGTGAGTAGTCAGATGAAAGTAAAAGTTTAGTATAAAAACTGAAAGGATTAAATAAAAGTGGAAGTTATGTACATAAGGAGAAACTATATATGGTTGTCTATATTAAGTTTCTCATTATGTAATGAGAGTGAGTAAAACTCGTACTGGTATATTAAAATGCTTATAACTCAATAAGTACTTATCCTAAAATTCTAACTAGTCTATCAAAATTTTTTGTCACAAAATAGCTAAAAAATGGCTATTTTTAAATTTTCATAATAATAACATTAAATTAAATGTAAGTACAAATAATTTATATAAGTTGTGGGATTAGTAAGATCGTGTTTGTTTATTTAGTAAAGAATATAAATAAAATTTATAGAGTTTTAAGATTTTTTAAAAAAAAAAATATTAAATGAATAGTCAACATAGTTAATCCAAACAGAGTTGCCTATTGTTATTTAATTTCATGGTTGTATATTTTGACATAAATCAACTTTCAATTGCATAACGAAGTAGAAAAAAGTAAACCAATTTATCAAATAAAAAGGATTTAAACATAATTAAATTTTAATAACAAGTAATTAAAAAAATTTAATTTAATAACACCTCCATGAGGTTAATTCCAACCAAAATAATTTTTTGGAAAATAATCACGTATCTTTACATATCATCTTATTTTAATTTCTCTTCGCGATAAAAATTAGCAGGAGGTGAGATAATCTATAATTAAAAAATCATTTCTTTACGTCATTTATAAAAAATTGTATATTTCCTAAAATATACAATTATTAAAAATATTTCCTAAAGTAAGTACTATTACTAATAACTTCTCTATCTAATATTTTTCCTTCAGTTGAATATCATAAAAATTAAATTTAATTGTTGAACTTGAGCCTATTTGGTAGTATATTTTCTGCATAAATTTATAAGTTTATGAACAATTTAAAATTCATACTTGAATTATTTTGACAGTTGGATCGTTTTAACTCACAGTCGTTTCAAAACATTTGAATCATTCCATTGCAATTATATAATGCATATATAAGGTGATAAATAGTTGGAAAGATATCAGTACAACTTTTTGTTAAATCCACATGTATAGTTTCAGCAATATTAGTTATTAGTACTCCAAAAAATCCTTTTTATAGAAGTAAAATGATGATTAATATCTATTAGTTAAATAACAAAACCGAAGTCATTAAGTTGTGTTATATTGCACATATGCAAATTTTATAATATTAAAATAACTGTAGATAATTATTATTTACCATCATAAATTATTTTGGACAAAAAAATGTAGCATTAATTTTTTACGCATAATAGTAATTAAAATAAAGGTTATCATATAGTAATTGTATAGTGTTACTAATTGATGATGAGCTTTTTTGTTAAGTTGTGATGGACAGTTTCGTGTATTTAAAACGGGTAATCATGTGGCAGTTTTAGCTGTAGCAAAAATGTTGATATTTAGTTCATATTTTTACAATATCTTAAAAAATAATTATTTTCACCAAAATATATGAAATAAGTCCTAGACAAACTAAGATCACCATATTCTTTAATATTTTTATTTTCTAGCTTGAAATATCATGTGTATTAGACATTTATATAATACTATTAGTCATAAAATTATTTTCATAAATTTAAAAAACGAATGTCAAAACTAAGATTCATTTGGTAATTCACAAAAAAAATAAGATATTATTGCATATTATAGATAAAAAAATAACTTACAAAGAATGCTAATGTTTGAAAAGGCATTATAAAACTGAAAATTTAACCAAGTTAATAAATATTTTTGAGACAGATAACTTGTGTTAGCAACTAAACCTATACATAAAACTAGTTAAAATAAACTTTATATATATATATATATTTTAAATATTATGTTA
Source organism: Daktulosphaira vitifoliae (assembly GCF_025091365.1). Taxonomy (NCBI): domain Eukaryota; kingdom Metazoa; phylum Arthropoda; class Insecta; order Hemiptera; family Phylloxeridae; genus Daktulosphaira; species Daktulosphaira vitifoliae. The sequence continues at coordinate 7,871 of NW_026099759.1, read as the reverse complement.
ATAGTAATTACACGTTTTAGGTAATTATAAAATTTTTTTTATGGATAATTTAAGTACATAGTTACTACGATACATAATGTTTTTATTTTAATCATGACATTTGTGCAATATAAAAATATAAATATTTACGAGTATACATAGGTGTACATTTTATAATATTGTACTAAATACAAATAAATATAAATTAAATCTATTTTATAGTGTAAGTCAATATAATAAAATACAATGGGTACTTTACAAAAAACTGTTATGCATTATAATAAGAAAAAAATGAAATTTGTATAAAAACGGCAACTACTCTAATTATTAAACAAAATATTCAACATATTATTTTATATATGACTTTCAATTTTATGAATTCGTTATTGATGTACCATTTAGATGTGTATAATACTTATAGATTTCATTTTACTGTTTAAAAAGTTACAAATTTATGAACAATGTTAATGTGTACAATTTTTTTAATTTTGGTAAAAATACTCTTTCTTAACTAACTTAAATTGTTTTTACTTATTGATGTCTTTTCAATGATCGATTTAGTTATTATGTAAACGTAAAAGTCTACATTTTTTTTCATAAAACACGAATATACATGTATTATACATTTCAAGTATAAAATATATTATTATATTAGTTAGTACTCATCCTAAAATTGTTATCTATCAAAATGTTTGTATGAAAAAGGCTAAAAAATGACTATTTCAAAATGTTGATAACAATAAAAAAAAATCGGCTGGTCATCGGACGTCGTTTATTAGCAGTGTTGATGGCGACAGCATCGTTGCCTTCAACACTGCTGACTTGTGACGTCCGATGATCGTGCCGGACATGACAATCGTCAAACCCACGATTTTAAACAAAGAGTACTTATTTATTGCGTTTGTCTTTTCGGTTAAAAATATTCTTTAGTTATTCTTAAATAATAAACCAGCCACAGATCTCTACCATTTAAAACTGTGTCAACTGCACTAAGTCGTGTCAGCATATATATTACTTACTGCAAAAACAAATTTATTAACACGTTACTTTATATAAATTGTCAAAATAATTTTATGATAACAATTAACATTTAATATTAGTATAAAATGGACTGAGTTAACACAAATAATGATCAACTAGTTATATCCCCAATCAATACCATCCATGGTAAACTGCTTCCGTTAAAAGATCTTGTTTTTTTCTTTCATTTTCTTGTATTACATAAAAACGCAATATCAACAGTTGCGCTAATATAAATGTGTCCAAAACAAATATTTTAACTAAGCAGACTTGCAACATAGTGATACGAGTAAAAGAATATCATACTCAATGATTAAATTTGAAAACATAATTAAAGTAGAGTTAGTAATATTAAAAAAGATAAGCATAGTATATTTGTAGAATAATTAAATTTCTTATGTGATATTAGTTGTTGAAAAAATATTATTTTTAAATATTATATTATGATCATGCTGATGCTTTAAAATCAGGTGTGTCAAAAGAATCTAAGGACTACCTCAATTATCAGTGAATAAAAAATTGTAATATAACAGTAGGTTGATCTTTGAAAAATAATTCAGTAAAAAACTTGTTCGAAAAGAGTTATAAAGTCAATTGACTTTAGAGAGCTCGATTATCATATTAGAAAAAATCAAAAAGTCTATCAAGTACTGTTGATAGCTTTCGTAACGCTAATCATTCAGACTTTGACTGTGATTTCGAAATACCGTCGACAAGTAAAGTGCATTTTAAAATAATGCACACCACAGCTTACATTTACGTTAGATAAAATATTTTTAATCAAAACGCCACTTACATTTAAGCAGCTTTTCTAGTGAGTTCGGGAAAAGCAATATAAAACGTATGTATAAGTAAGAACATCATAAGAAGAGCTCATATTTTAAATAGAAAAAATATTTCCGAATAAATATTACAATCCTTTAAGTCGCACACTTAATTAATGGCCGTTGGGATAAGAAACTCTTACTATTATCCGATAAAAAAGGTTATATCGAATACTTAGCTGTGTTAAACTCTGGTAGTAGAAATACCATATTTTTAGGTGTACCTCAGCTAGTCAATTGACCAAACAAATACAATCTGATGCTGTTGAAAAATTATTACTGGATTCGGATTTAATTAACCGAACTACTAAAATGTGTTTTGATACTGTTGTGGCATATTATATGGACTGTATGAAATTTAATTTAAATAAACTTAGTTTACTTTTTTTGCTATAATATTTTGCTTCCTAATTTTTACACATGTACCATATAAATGAGACGTTTGCAGCATTCAGACCAAAATACGTTGACATATTTAGCTTTGACAAGTAACATAATATAAAACCGATGTGGCACCGGGCAACATGAGCTTATTATACAACCTTTATAACTTTTGGAACATTATGTTTTCTTTACTTATTTATAAATCAAACAAAAAAATTGATGAAACACAACATATTAGATTAAATTATTACTTAATTTAATAATAACAGAAATGTAAATATACTATTGAACAATAACAGACAGGGAAAATTGCTATTAAGATAATAAAAACATCAAACGTCAAGTATTTAGTAAAAAAAAAATTTATATTTATATATTTTAGATAAAAATAATAAGCGATTTTATATAATAACATGTAATGTTAGTTGTCTTACGTTTTCTCGTACTCACTATCTCATGCTGTTACAGTGACATTATCGTTTCTTTTACGTACTTTGATTACTTGCATTAAACGCCATTGTAATTTGGACAAGTTTTCTTCTTGAATGAGAACTATAGTGCCAGCATTCAATTTAGGGTCTATCTCTCCGAACCTTTTTACTTGTTCTTGTGATTGGGATAAATATTTATGGTTTATAGTCGGTTTATAGCGATATATTCAAAATATTTTTCAGACATAAATATATGTAACGGTGTGAAAATTTAAGCAAACTCCAGTGTGAGTTAATATAGTATAAAGCTCATCAACAGTTTAACAAGAGTTTTTTTAAAATATTGTACAATAAATGTTTCATGGATTTAACGGACCCCGTTCACAGGCAACCAGACCTGGCTGGTATAATTTACCAGTAAATACTGTATTTTGTGGTATCATCTGAGTAAACAATATCACTTTTAACACTACGGTCGAAAAATCGATTTAATGATTAAGAAAATCTTTTGTTAGATCACTAACTAACTTTATATCAACGAATTTTACCACCATTACCATTTTTTCAGATGAGTTCTGTACTGTTTTTTAGTGTTATTTATTATTTTGTTTTAATTGAGTTTATTCAATTTGTCCATGGCCGCTTCGCTGGCAATTAGTATTTAAGGGTCCTCCGCTATTTATTTGATATGAAATTATTGCTGTCGTATAATTCATTGAATGTGCGATTAGACGGCATACACCAAGGTGACCCTTCTCACCCGCTCCTCAAGCGATCGCAAACAGGCTTAGGGCAGGACAAAATCTACTGCGGTGTACAACTAGCCGTCCTACGTTCTAGCTGCCTTGTACGAAACAATTTTCTTATGATACATTCGTGGGTAAAGCAATGGAATTATATTGTTTGGTACATTTGGCTTCAGGCACATTTAAATCACTTATTTAAATCACCTCGGCTGTAGTTGACCATTCCTTGCAGTCCTTTTGCAACCACCTCGACCCTGAACACCATAAGGACGGCATAGATAATTCTTTGGGATAACAACCACGCTATATTACATCAGCAGGATTGTCCTGCGATTTCACGTGCAAATAATTGGATCTTGACATTATTTCCTGGATTTCGTCTACCCTATAAACAACAAAAGTTTACTATTTAGCGAAGGGTTATGTGGTTCATGCGAGAACAATACTAGAAACAATGTCCAAAAACTGCTACATCATACCAGTAGTACCGCACACAATTCTAGGCGGAGTAAAGAAACTGTTTTTATAGGAACTACCTTTGACTTTGCACAAATGAAATAGTACAACATGTTTATCACGTTCATTTCCGGTACGCAAATATAAAGCAGTTCCGCTCACACGAATGGAAGCATCCTAAAACCCATGTACTTGATATTAGGGCTGGTCCTAATAAAATTGTTGGAACTTTTTTGATTTTGTACAGTATGATGAGAAACATAATACATTTTATTAGATCAAAAAAAAAACAATTATTTTTAACAACTTCCATATGGCCCAGCAATCATATTATTTTTAAAATTTGTCATGATCAGTCTTCAAAATAGAATTGTTTTGTAACCTTTTTTCTTAACGATAAAAACACCGTAGTTCGCTACGTCGAATTCTTTAAATCGCCAAGAACGCGTGAGCATATCGTTAAATGGTTCTAGTTAGTAGATTAAACATTTACAAAATTGAATGAGATTGTAGTAACGCAGATCCTAATCGAATTGTGTTTTGGAATATAGAATTGAGAAATTAGAATTAATTGGTTTTATTTTTATCGACACGCAATAGGTCTTATAAATGCATAGCTTCCATGAACATATTCTTTGTAGAAACATAAACAATAGATCAGCTAGTGTTAGGAGGTAGTACACAGCATTCTTTAATAAATGATAACGGAATATTTTTTGATGTTTTAACTAATTAAGTGGAAGTAATCAATTGAAATGATCCATAATATGAATTGACCGTTGCTTCTGTGATGTATAAAATACGTGTTAAAAATACTCTGATTCCATTTATTATATGATTCACATTACACTTTTTAATTTTAATAGTTGAACCATATTTTTCAGTTATAAAACTGTTTGAAACTAAATCTGATAACAGTCGTAGAAAGTAACACGTGTTATCTCTATCCACCACTGTCTGAGCTGCAATAGCCGCTAATTCATTATAATCTATCACGAGTGCACTTATTGACACCAGCATATCATTATTTTAATTAGTATTACCATTGTCTCGATTACCTGTGATGTTTATAAGCGACTCGGAATCACTATCACGCGATTGAAGGTAGAATAAAGTATTATACAGCTTAGAACATCTAACGCACCGCCGTACATAACAGTTTTTGTTAGCGTGTAACCGAAAACTAATCTTACAAAAATTGAGATAAGATATTCTTTATTAAACCCTATACAAGTATATTGTTCAAAAATTAAGGAAACAGGTCAATTGTTAAAAGCAATGAAAACAAGAGAAACCCGTTTCCTTACAGCTATATAGTGTGTGTTGTCTGTCACAAAAGTAACAATTTAAAGTAGACGCCGACATTGCTTGAGTAGTTTTTGGATTATTTATTTTTGCAACAAAACAAGATTATGTAGGTTTAATTTGATTATAGATGTATAACTTTCGATAGCTTCAAGCACCGCTCAATATCGCCCTTCATCCACCTTACCATTACGCAACCTAATATTAGATATATAGCTTTTCATTTTATAATGTGGTTAAAAATCTAGTTTTGAATCTTTGATATGTCCCTCACGTTCAGTGAAATGTATAATGTACAATGCACTCGTTTCGCCGAACATGTCCACAAAACAATTTTGATATATTCATATGACCAATTATTTTTACAATATACTTTTTAAAATATTTTGTAAAAATACTGTGACAATATTTTATAAATATAATGAAAAACATATTTGAAACAGTCCCGCAATATATTTACAAAATAATTTTTTATTATATAGTTTGAGAATATATTAATGAGAAAAAATACACAATGTTACACTAAAAATATTTTTTAAATGATCATAAAAACTATATTTTTAAATATTTACTTATAAATATTGTGCAAATATGTTAATAACTTTTAATTGTTATTAGTTATAATCTTATCTAAGTATAATAATTATTTATTACATATAGCTTAGTTCTAGATCCCAAAAAAGTAAACTACCATTTTCTCGAATTAGTGTCAGTTTTAATTGACTTAATTCAATTAAGCTAAGCAAGTCAAGCACATCAAAAGCGCTTTTGTTGCTGTTATTCGCATACCGATCAAGCTAAGTTTTAGAGTTTTATCAACGTTATTAAATCTAATTATTATCTATAAAACACAAAATCCTATAGAATTTTAACATTTTAAAATATATATAAGTATTATATTATATTATATTATATTACCAATATCTCAATTGAAAACACATTTTGATCTGTGGTTTAATACTAAATTCTTATTACTTGTAAATCACATATGTAGAATAAAATTACCTTGATCAATTTGAACTTCAACAGTATTTAAATAACAAATTTAAACAAAATTTGTTTAATTTTAGTTTGTTGATTGAAAAATATTAAAAATATTTTTTATTTTTAAATTATGATTACATATAAATTACACAGGATAACAAATAACAAAAAATGTGTTATTGCTTACAATTTTTATATGAGATACGTTCTGTATGGAATGTGAATGCTGATTTTGAATCTAATTTCAAATTTTTTCTACTATAACTAGTTTTTGAGATAAATAATAATTGTTAATCAAGCCATTATGTCATTCTAAAATTGTCATAAGAATTATAATTATTATTATTGTTATTAATTTTTAAACTTTGTAAAGAGTTGTGCAAAATTTGGGACTGTTCTATGAAGTTTTACACTTTTTTTGGATCTTGTAAGTCGAGTTTAAGTATTCTTTTTCAAATAAAAAAATGCTAAATTTTCTAGTATAACTTTTTTTTGTGGATTAATCTACAAATATGAGTTCAATTGAAAATTACAAAATATTACGCTAAATCTAATGAATATATTTTTTATCTTTTATTACATTTATCACCTACATTTTGAAAATAAAGTGCCTTAAGATTATATTTGAGGTATAGCAATAAAATTTTCCAAGATAAAATATGATATAAAAAAAATTTCTGTTAAAATTACGTTTTATTTTATGTAATAGTATTATGCTTTTATTAGTTAATTTATATAATATAAACTAATATAATTTGATATAGCTCATTAATATATAAATATAATGATAAAGTAATAATAACCATATTTTTCATATAATTTCGAAAGAAAATTGAATGGTATAGTTTTAATTAACAAATTTGATTGACAAATATATCACAAATTTATGCTTCCACCATTTTCCAAACCCGTTATACTCCTTTAGTATAACTTTAAAGTGGTTTTTAATCAATTTTTGTTAATTGAAATTTTATTATTTTACACTTTGCTTATTAAAATATAAGTTTGATTTTAAACTTAAAGACGAAAGTAAGTTCATAATTTATAGTTTATAATTACTCGGATTTCATTTGAATTTTATTTGTACTAGAAACTATAAGGTAATGATAAAATTATTTTGATGTGGTCTATACTTACTTTGTATTAGAAGACGGCTACCTAAGCTGTATAAGTTTTCTATCAATACAACAAATTTTTATTGTATGCGCATCGTACGACATTTATTTGCCTACTCTTTTTCTCCGCGGAATAAAAATCGACCGTCTGTTAAATAAACGATAGAAATAAAAAAATAATATGCTACCGTACGGTACGGCGCAACAAATATATTAAAGTGAATCATTTTTTTTAGAATAAAGACCATTTTTCCGGGTTGAACCTTTAACAATCAAGTTAATATATTGTTTACTGTGTAAAATTGTTCATATTTTACTAGCATGTTTTTAATTGAACCAAAATCACAGTCACAAGACACAAAACAGTGACCTATTTTTTAATATAAAATTTGTCCTTATTTAAATCTCTTTTAAACTAAATTCATTAAAAACCGAAAATTGTGTCTGTACAATTGTTACAAAGAATGTAAAGGCATTCGATTTCTTCATCAATATTGTTTTTGATGTAATTATAAAACATGTTGCTTCGTTAAGTATTTTACTAGCGTCTTTCGCATAATAAATCTACCATTGCATATATCCCTTGGTAAAGAATTATTATGAATACCAAAGTTACACAATGTAAGC